>NC_056736.1:530775252-530962752 GCF_019279795.1 Protopterus annectens
CAAATCATCACTACTAACTACATTCAGTACCCCATTTGGTAGGTACAGATTTCTTGGGATGCCTTTTGGAATAAATTCTGCCAGTGAAGTCTTTCAGCATGCAATGGAGCAATTTTTTTGGGCTGTCCATGTGCAATAATAGTTGATGATTTACTAGTTGGAGCAATGGTGAAGCAGAGCATGACAGAAACCTCAGGAAAGTTTTGGATAGAGCACATGAAGTGAACGTGAAGTTCAATCCTCTGAAGTGTAAATTCAGACTATCTGAAGTTACTTATGTAGGTCATTTATTTACCTTTACAGGCTTATGATCAGACCCTTCCAAGCAAGCAGCCATTCTTCAGATGTCAGCTCCAGACAGTGTCCAATCCCTACAGCGTTTTCTTGGTATGGTTAACTATTTGGGCAAATTTATCCCTGACTTTAGTGAGTTATCAACACCTCTTTAAGAGAGCTGACACACAAAAATGTTGCCTGCTCATGGTTGGAACAACACCAGAGAGCATTTGATAATCTCAAACAGCAAATTGCCAACCCTGATACATTAAGGTACTATGATGTCCACAAACCAGCAGCATTTCCTGTGATGTTTCAAAGTTCGGTCTTGGTGCAGTTAGTCTTCAAGAGGGAAGACCTGTTGCCTATGCATCTAGAACTCTTACCCAGACTGAGATGTAGTATGCTCAAATTGAGAAGGAACTTTTGACAATTGTGTTAGCATGTTCGACATTCCATGATTATATTTATGGCCAAGCTATCCAAATCGAAACTAATCATCAGCCTCTAGTCACTATTTTAAAGAAACCTATGGAGTCTGCTCCAGCAAGACTACAAAGAATGATGCTCAGATTACAAAAGTATAATTTCAAAATGGTCTATACAAAAGGCAAACTTCTTTATCTGGCTGATACCTTATTCAGATTGCCCAGAAATACCATAGAACAGCTTGATGCAGAAAATTTTGACTTTGATGTTGTGGAAGTGAATAATTTTTCTACCACGAGACTTGATGAGCTGAGAGATCATACAAAGACTAATTCAATGTTGCAAAAGCTCAACCACTTCATAAGTGTAGGATGGCTGTGAAAACAATCCTGTGTACCACCAGAAGTGCAACCTTACTTTCCATACAGAGATGAGATGCTGATGGAAGATTGTATCATCTTCAAATGTCCCACAGTTATTGTTCCTCCTTCCTTACAACATGAATACATTCATATTTTCCATTGTGGCAACCCAGGTTCCGATTCTACCAAAAGAAGGGTGAGAATACTAGTATTTTGGCCTTCTCTATCAAAGGTCATTGATAAAGTGCTTTCCTCTTGGTCAGTATGTAATAGTACTAAGCTGCATTTGCAAAAAGAGCCACTTCAGCTAAGCCACATTCCTGAATTACCTCAGTCAACAGTAGCCATTGACATATTTCAGTGGAACATGGAGCATTACCTAGTGTTTGTAGACTCTTATTTGAACTGGTTTGAAATCAATTTGCTACCTAACCTAACATCCAGTGCTGTTATTACTAAGATGAAACGTCATTTCTCGGTCCATAGTAGTCCACACAAAGTTATTTCTGACAATGGTACCCAGTTTACAAGTCAATTGTTTCAGAGATTTGCAAAAGAGTGGAACCTTATGCATGTTACTAGTAGTTATGAATACCCACAGTCAAATGACCTTGCTGAACGTGTAGTACAGAGTGCAAAGCAATTACTAGAGAGGTCAAAGTGTGACAATGCAATTATCTTCTTGAATTTACTTCATCTCAGAAATATACCCTGTGACAACCTACAGAGACTTCTATCTAGGCAAATTAGAACAACCTTGCCTATAAGTTCTAGTTTGTCGGTGCCTAATGCTAAAAACAACATAGCAATGAAAGCCCCACTTTTTAAGAAGCGTTCTCCTCAGAAGTCCAGCTATGATAAAATGAGCAGATTTCTTCGTCTATTAAAAGAAGGAGAGACAGTGAGGATGCAAATGACAAAAGGCTTTCATCGAATTGGTCAAGTGAGAGATATGTGTGCTGAGCTGAGATCCTACTTAGTGGAATCCGACGGTATAGAATACAGGAGAAACTGCAGACATCTTCTTCCTGCATCAGAAATGATATTGCATCATCGTACCTGTGATACAGACTCTAGATCTCAGAGCAAGCCTGACAATGTTCATACCGAAGAACATGTCTCAGTCCCCAAAGTCGAACATTCTTTTTAGACACTCCCCGTTGCTAATTCCAATTCTGATTTTTATGTTACACGATTAGGTCGTATTTCTAGACCTAGTGTAAAATACACAGCAACCTGGGCGTGATTGTTTTATATGTATCTAATTTTGTATGATTGCATGTCAAAGAATTAGTTCTGCATAATTGCATGTCAATAGATTATTTCTGTATAATTGTATGTCATTGAATACTGTTATTTGATGTATGATCTATTTCTCAAACCAGGAGGATGTAGAACAGAGCATGTGTATGTACCTTTAAGAAGCATTTCCAGATGCAGGTATGTGCATATAAATAGTGAGCACATGCAGGCAGCAATGCCATTTTGACAGAACATCCAGAGTGTTAACGTATGAGTGTGGTAGTCAGTCTGTTTGTAAGTTTATTTAAGTTTAAGTTACAAAGCTTCATTCCTGATGTGTTTGTGTGTAATAAAGCTGCTTGAACTGAACCCACAACTACTTGCCTGTTTTATCCTGACTGGATGAGCGACAGTAAGATAACATTGTTTAGGCCTCCTCACCTTCAAATTGCTGAACTCCTTGTTCCCCTCAGCTTGGTCTTTGACCTATGTCATCATCTTTTATCACCTTCACCCCTCCAGTGTTTCTGTTTCTCTTAAGTATGCCATCACCCCATGTTCCTCCTTGCTTCCTCTCCCCTTCTGAAATATCTTCTACACTGGTACCACCATATCCCATTCCCTGTGGTCATATCTGATGATTGCATTATCCTAACCATGTCATCCTGACTCTGCTCAAGTGTTTTCAACTCAGCCATCTTCTTTTCTAGTTTTCTCATATTTCTGAAAATCAACCTGTCTCCATTCCCCTCTCTCTATTTCCTGTTTCAGCACCATCCTGCCCTTTTCGGTGAATCCTGCGATCTTGTTGGTCCTTGACCTTTGTAATGCCCTCCCTGTTAATTTCCTAATCATGCTTGTCCTTTCTTGCTTATGTTCTTCCTGTGTCTGTCATTCTCTGCTCCTTGATTGGTTGGCTGCCACCTCTCTGATGTTCTTCCTTCCTATGTTACTTCAGTCCTGTCAGTTACTAATTTCTTTATGTCCCACACTATTATCTTCCATCTGCTTACAAATCCATCGCCCTTAGATATTTTCATAGTTGTGTCCCTTCTATTGTTTTGCTTACATTTTCTGCTCTTTCGCCATTTTCTTTGCTAATTTGCAGTCTTTCTCCACTACTCTCCATGAAAAATGATTGGGTGATTTCACACGACAGACAAATATTACAGATCAGGCTTCTAAATTTTAAGAAATAGAGGAAATTGTGCCCATATTTAAAATGCCTTTGAATAACAGTGAACCTGATACTCCACAGAAACAAATCAGAGTACTTATCTCAGTCTGCAGTTAGATCTTAAGGAATGAAAGCATGTTTGTAGTTCAGAGAAGGCGGATTTTGGTTCTGAAGCACTGAGTGGTCATTATGAATGAGAAATGCAGTGGAATGATGGGTCCATAACAAAAAGCATAGGTGGGAATAGGGATATCATGATGGGTAAAATTTATCATTTTTTGCAGAAAATTCTAAAAATCAAAGAGCAGTTTTCTTTATCTAGTAATTGAAATTCTTGAAATGGAAAACCTGACAAGACTAGTGCCATGGATCTGAGTGGCATGCTTGGAAGTTACAGATGGTGGATGTTTAGGTCTCAGTGAATTGAATGCAAAATAAACACACACACACACACACACACACACACACACACACACACACACACACACACACACACACACACACACACTGGAAACATTAATTTCATTATTGGCAAGATGGTTTCTTTAATTTCAGGCATATGATGTTGATGGGTGGGGCAACTCCCAGGGTGTCAGATAAGGGAAGTTGACCCTTTGTGACTGGGCCAGCATTTTCACTACAAGTAGCTAAAGTAAAACATTGCTTCAGCAACTGGAGAGGATAGTTTTCTTTACTGTTCCTGACTTCTTAAAATGTGAACAGCAGGGTTTGCTGTAGGTTAATTGCAGAAAAAAACTCTTTACAGCTGTACACCCTGCATGGCTAAATTGAACTAAACTACTCACTGGATCACTTTCTGAAATGAATAAATGACAAGTCAGGATAAGCCAATACAGAAGCCAGGCCTGATTCTGATAACTGTATTAGGGCACATGCTCAGTATACATGGTTTTAAAGGCCAGGCTTTGATGCATACTATCAATGTTCAGTATATACAGAACAACATAAAAGCTCTTGTTGGGATATGGGGTATCTCAGTGGTTTAAGGTTTCTGTTTCAGAGGCCCAAGACCTGGTGTTCATTTCTCATTTTTGGTTACTATGATATTGATGTTTATGTGTTCTTTCCAAGTCTATGTGGATTTTACTTGAGTTATTCTTCCAGAAATAAAGGGTGGTTGATTTACTATACTAAAACTGTCTTTCAATAGTGTATTTACCCATGTGAGTTGGTTCAGGGCTGAACAGTGACATGGAGAAACAAGTCACTTACAGCTTATGTTGGCAAACATGGCAATCAATTCAAGCGTGAATTAAGTTCTACTGTATTTTATTTATAGGATCCTAACTCACATTGCCCGTTTAGTTACATGTTATACAGGTCTTTCATAGATTTACAGGTACTTACTAGTCCATTGATCTGCAAGGATCATTGAAAGTCTAGCCTTACCTTATGGTAGTTTTTTACCCCTTATATTTTGTATATGAACAACCCAGAATGGGCAAAATAAAGCTATGTTGGGGCATTTACTTGTTGTCCCTTTCCATAGCAGCAGTATTCTCTGTGATGCATCTCTATCTCTCCAACATGCCCTGTTTATGTTGCAAAAGTGATTGAGAGCCCTTGATTTGGCATTTAAGCTACAGCTGGACTTGACAATGTTTAATAGGTCTCACAGGCTGGCCTGTATGATGCCAAGATGGTCTGCATAGTTTGTATGGTTTAGACCACTGTCTAGATATTGTTGTGTTCATGGATTTACCTCATCCATTGCTTCAGTAACTTTCTCAAAGAAGTTGACCTGGTTAAATAGCTAGGATCTCCCATTGATGAATTTTAACTGGCTCTAGTCAAGAGATTGTAGGTTGCCTGTGGCTTATTTATTAATTCTGTAATGATCCTTTCTGTAACCATACAGGTGAGACTGGTCTGTCTTATGGGTCGATAATTACCTGAGTCAGATGATGCCCCGCTCTTGTGCTAGGGGATGACTGCTGCTGCTGTCCTCCATTCAACCAGCATAAAACTTGAATGGCCACTATAGAGAGACTGACAAGTCCTGTTTCAGGCTGACCAGTAGACAGCCTTGTATGTTATCTGAACCCATATAAGTAGTATTTTTGGCCTTGGATATTGCCTTCAGGGCTTGTATTTGGGAAATTTTGGGAGAGGTGTTGATGCAAGCATGTGATATGGGAATATAGGAGGGGAGAGGTAGTGAAGTTTGAGCTAAATTTTTCTGCTAGTAGATAGACTATACCCTCTGGATCTGAGCTTGTGATATAATTTGGTATACAATAAAACTACTTTCACATTCAAAAATGTAAACACTGATTGGACAAACCAATCAGCATGTTAGTTGGACAAACTAATCAGCATGCTCATTGAAAATTGAATGTGCAAACTGGGCGCCATAATCGACACTCCAGCTGACACAAGCATCCTCCAAAAGGGCCTCATAGAAACAGACAACTGGTGCCAGAGCCATGGCCTCAAGCTAAATGCCAAAAAGTGTATAGTCATCCCCTTTGGCAAAAACAAAGTGCCCACAAATTACCACTTAGATGGTAATCCATTAAGTACAGAAGAAGTAATTAGGGACCTGGGGACCCAAGTTGATAGCAATCTCTCATTTGACAACCACGTGGCCAAAGTGGTTAGAAAAACTTTTTATATAGCCCTCCTAATCATGAAGGGATTCACATCTAGATCAGGGGAGGTCATCGTGCCTCTTTACTCATCCCTCATCAGGCCCATAATTGAGTACAATGCCCCTTTTGGGA
Organism: Protopterus annectens; assembly: GCF_019279795.1. Classification (NCBI taxonomy): domain Eukaryota; kingdom Metazoa; phylum Chordata; order Ceratodontiformes; family Protopteridae; genus Protopterus; species Protopterus annectens. The sequence goes on from NC_056736.1 coordinate 530,781,483, forward strand.
TGTACCTTACCAGACACCTGCAGCAACTGGAAAGACCCCAAAAGTACCTCACCAAGAGGATCAAAGGGCTCAAACAGATGCCATATGCTGCCCGGTTAAAGAAACTCCAGCTCTACTCAGTGGCATAGCGCCTGCTCAGAGGCGATCTGTGCCTGACGTATAAAGCTATGTCCAACCCGGAATTATTGGACATGCTGCACCTCAGAAAATCCAAATCCCATCGAGCTACACGCTCAAGAGACTTGAACCTCAGCACTGAAATAAATAGGACATGCTGGAGGGACAGATTCATAATCCAGAGGCTCCCTTTACTCTGGAATAAAATCCCAGTCCAGGTTAGGCAGAGTCCCTCATTGACTCTCTTCAAGAGGAATCTTGATGAGTGGATGGGAGATCGTAGGTTTACCCCGGGTATCACTTCTGTGTCACTGTTAGACAGAGGCACATTATACTAACCTCGAAAAAGGGCATAGCAAAATTAATTTAAAATGGGTGGCGAAAGCCAAACACACTCTGGCTAGGCTTATAAATGCCCTAGGGCAGATAGCCTAGTATGAACCTATGAACCTAAGTAACAAGTTCCGTCAACTACTGCTCTGCTCTGCTGTGTAGAGAAATTAAAATTTTCAAAAAAAAAAAACTATTCCTCAGTAAGAAACTACTCCATGGAGCACAGTAATATACTATATTAAAAAAAGAAACACAGTTTTCAATGCTGGTAGCAGGAGTACCCCTATAGGCATCTCCACAGCACACCTTGCAAGCTATTATTTACCAAAACAGAGATATTTTTCATTCTTATTAGTGACTTCATTAGTCAGTGATACACCAGAAAACCAAAACTTTTATATAGAAAAGATCAGAAATGTGAGGCAAACAGCTGTACATTCTAAAAACTCTACAGAGAAGCTGCACATCCTAACAAAATCTACACAGACCTGGACCATTTAGCCAAGATACTACCCCCAGGTTATAATATATTACTTGTAGACAGACATACAAAAAAGGGGGAGGCATGATCCTACTTTTCAAAGACCACCTCTCCATAGTAACTCTAGATGAAAAAACATCAAGCCCCATGTTGAACGCGTACTTGCCAAATTAAAAATAAACCCCAGAAAACAAACACACACACACACACACACACAAATATATATATATATATATATGTATATATATATATATATATATATATATATATATATATATATATATATATATATATATATATATATATATATATAATAGGTATCTACATGCCCCCTGGGGGTAATCTATAAACTTTAGAAAACATACTACACTGGTGTAGTACAACACTACCTCAGGAGACTATTATTATGGGGGATTTCAATATTGACTGGTTAGACTGCATCTCCCCAACCCCCCAAAAACTGTATAAACCTGCACAGCTTCACACAGCTTATCCACACACCCACTAGAATCAATAAACCAACCAACAAACATTCCTCTCTAGACTGAATACTTATTAATAGGCTGGAATTATACTCTCACTCTGCATGCCTACCAGACAGTCTCAGTGACCACTCCCAATTATCCAACTTATTTACTGAGCAACCGAACCAATCAACCCAAACAAACTACATTTAAACAAGTAAGAAACAAAAAGCACCTCAACTCTAATAAGCTCATAGATATACTAAAACACTGTAACTGGACACCCCTGAAACATTTACCCCTGCAAGATGCAATCGACTATTTTAACTCGACCTTCCTAACTATACTAAACTCTGAAGTCCCCAGTAGAAATATATGTATCAAATCAAATCACACCCCATTGTTAACAAAAAAAACACTGTCAATACTTAAATCCAGAGACAAGGTATGAGTAGCATGGAACAAAACAAAGTCCCAACCCACCCTACTATACAACCGCAAACTTAGGAACAAAGCAAAGCAACAAATTAAAAAAGACAAAATTAATCACTACACCGAAATACAAACTAGATATCGCAATAATCCACAAAGATTCTGGTCAGCTAAAAATAATATACTCCAACCAGGCAAAGTCAGGACACCCTCCCCCTCCTAATATCACTAATAACTCTGACAATACTGCTTCCCTCTTCAGTAAATACTTCACTGAAACAATACTAGCCTTATCCAACAATCAAAGCCCCACACTTACCTCAAGTACCTCTACCTCTGTCTCCTCCAATATTAAAGCCAGTTTCTCCCTGCAACCAGTACCTACAGCGACAATCAAAAAACTACTTAAGAAGCTAAAACCCACCACATTAGCTGCAGATAACCTGCCTGCTGAGTTCCTAAAGCTAAAAGCCGAGGGTATAGCCTATCCTGTATCCATTCTCATCAGCAGGTCCATAGCTGAACACAAAGTCCCTACCACCTGGAAAATTTCTCATATTATACCTCTTCATAAGGGAGGAACATCCGCAGAACTCACCAACTACCATCCGATAGCAATATTTTCCCCCCTTTCCAAAATTGTAGAGAGGGTCATCCATATGCAAGTTTCTAACTACCTGCACACCCACAAACTACTAACCAATACTCAGCATGGCTTTCGAGGAGCACATCATAGTACATCAATGATGGTTATCCCACTCCACAAAGAGGGAGCCACCACGGACCTCAGGAACTACTGCCCCATTAGCCTGATGAGCCTGGTCTGCAAGGCCATGGAATGTATCATCATGGAACTTATAAACAATGACATTGGTAATCTCCAAACTCTGGACCTCACCCAGTTTGGGTGTGTAAAATGCAGATCATGTCTCCTAAACCTGATAGACTTCTTTGAAGCGGTCACCAAAGCTGTAGATGAGGGTAAGGTGGTTCACACAGCCTATCTAGATCTCTCCAAGGCTTTTGACACCATACCCCACTCTGGAATTATAGATAAACTCACTAAATTAGGTATAAATCCCTATGTCACAAGATGGGTTGCCGGCTGGCTCACTGACAGAACCCACACTGTGAAAGTAGCAGACTCCAAATCCGACTTCAGACCAGTGACAAGTGTAATACCACAGGGCTCAGTCCTGGGTCCTCTCCTGTTTGGTATCTACTTCTCTGAAGTACAGACTAACACAGAAGGTCTTTGGCTAATGAAGTTCACAGATGACTGCAAACTAGGAGCCATAATCGAAACTCCTAACGATGTGGACATCCTACAAAAGGGCCTCACTGAGACAGATTCCTGGTGTCAAAGCCATGTCCTCAAGCTCAATGCCAAAAAGTGCATTGTCATCCCTTTTGGAAAAACTCTGTACCCATGAACTACCACATAGGCGGTAGTCTACTTAACAACAAAAGTGTGATAAGAGATCTTGGGACACAGGTGGACAGTAGTCTCTCCTTTGATAATCACATCACCACAGTAGTCAGGAAATCCTTCTACATGGCACACCTCATCAGAAAAGGTTTCTCATCCTGGAAAAAAGAGGTAATTATTCCCCTCTACTCATCACTCATTAGACGCATTATAGAATACAGCACCCCTTTTGGTATGTACCTCACAAGACATCTGCAGCAGCTGGAAAGGAGGCAGAAATACCTCACAAAGAGGATTACTGGCCTCAAACAAATGCCCTACACTGACCACCTCAAAAAACTCCAGCTTTACTCCATAGCATATCGCCTACTCCAAGGTGATCTCTGCCTAACATACAAAGCTATGTCAAACCCAGAGCTGTTGGACATGCTACACCTAAACAAATCCCAATCCCTCCGAGCTACACACTCTAGGGACCTAAATCTTGTCACCACAATAAACAGGACATGCTGGAGGGATAGATTCCTGTCCCAGAGACTTCCTATACTCTGGAACAAGCTACCCATCTATGTCAAGCAAAGTTCTTCATTAGCACTCTTCAAGAAAAATCTTGATGAGTGGATGGGAAATAGAAAATACATCCCAGGGATCACTTTTGTGTCTCTGCTCAACAATGGCACAGGAAAATAACTTTCTTGGGTGGCGTTAGCCATGGAACCTTGTTGGCTAGGCTTACGTAAGCCCTTGGGCCGATAGCCTAGTACCTACCTATGAACCTATCAACCTATAAACCACTTTATGTAAACTACCTGTAGTTAAGCTACTGATACTAGTTATCTCTGATTGTCTTTGCTCCTTGTGGAGCTTTTCTCCCCGGGCCTCCGCTGAAAATGGAAATGTGTCCAGTTGGACTATTCCGGTAAACAAATGTAAAATAAATAAAATAAAATTTCGATGAAACAAAAAATACCTCAGCAGACTCTAAAGGAAAACAGCAGAGACAACAATAGAGCATGGATATCTTATACCTTGGATGCTCCAGACTACCAGAAGCCAGTATGATAAAATCATGCCAACCACGAGTATGTCCTGGGATCCCCAACCAACCATGAGTATGTCCTGAGTTACCCAACACCTATGAGTATGTCCTGAGTTACCCAGCCAAACATGAGTATATCCTGAGTTACCCACACCCAGCCATACATTATTGCTAAACTACTGGCTCTACACGGTGCTGTGCATTATTTCTTAGGTTCCTAACAGTAACATAACTAGTGTAGGGTAAGAGGGCAGCCAGCCTGGGAGCAATGTGTTAGTGGACACAGTTGGAAGAGCCTGATTGCTCCTTAGTGCACACTAGTATTTAAAAATATAGCACTGTGTATGTGGCATAAACTATAGCAACTGCTTAGTACAAATGAAATTTACAAATGCAGTTTGTTATAATTTAAAAGACAAAAAAAGAGTTTTTTTTTTGCACTCAAACCTGAGTGTTGTATCCCTCCATGCATGATATAAACTGTAGCAGGTAGTTTGCTAGTTTAAAGGAAAAAAATATATATTTTTTTGGATGGGGGCAGAACCGAGTGCAAACAAAAATAGCTAGTTACACTTCTGGTTTCTAACACAGTTAAAGAAGGCTTTATGGTTAATATTTCACTTTAGTGGCTATTTGGAGCATTCCTTTTTTTTCCCCAAACACTATTATTGAATAATCACTTGTGACATAGGCAAATTTACATTCATATAAATGTAATCAAACTATATTAATATAACAAACATTATACTTCACATATATTGCTATATATCATATAACATAAGCAAAATTACATAAATTATTCAATTCCTGCCTTTTTTAAACAAGAAACATCTTTATTAAACTATCACTTACAACATAAGCAATCATACATTTATATAAATGAAAACAAACCACACAGACACAATCCTAGATGCAAGGATTTTACATCACAAACCATAATGACACATTCCCAGTTGCAAACATTATGCATCACTTATAATCTCTCCAATCTTTTTCAATCAAACATTACATAGCTCATTTAGGTTTTGCCACCTTTTAAACCTCATTCCTCCCTTGTATGTATAGTTCCCACAATTCCCATTTTTTCCTATGTAGTTTGCTCCTACCCTTTTCTGAAGATCTCATTTCCAATTGTTTTTATCTCTGTTTCTATATTCACTACTTCTAGTATAGTTGGTTTAGATTTTGATTTCCATTTTCTAGTAATTGATTTTTCGGCAGCCACCATTATTAGACACAGCAAGGCCTTACCATGCCTAGGTAATTCTGATTCTTTATCATAGCTCAGAAAAATCATCTCCGTTGTCAGACCAATTTTCCCATCCAGCATCTCTGATAGTACATCCTGCAGAGAATCCTTAAAGTCCTCCAATTCGCCACACTCCCAGAAAATATGTTCCCAATTACCTCTTTCTTCCCTGTCGCACCTCCAACTTTTGGTGTCTGCCTGAGGAAAAATTCTCTGGAGTCTACTTGGGGTATAGAAATATCTATGCAAACATTTCTAGGCAAAAATCTTAAATCTTCTAGATTTTGTTGCATATTTGGGAGACATACATATATCCTCCAATTTTGTGAATTGCTTACCCAGTTTCTCTTCCCAATCCTTTCTAACCTCCTCTGATTGATTTTTATAGTCATTATGCAATATTTTATATACTCTACTAATAATTCCTTTTTTAATGGCAGCTCCTGTTCTAAATTCTACTAAAAACTCTACCAGTGCTGGCCTTTCATTTAGTGACCCCCCTATTTCCTTCTCTTTGCCTATATGCTGATATCAATCCCCAATAGGGAAGGCTCTAACCTGCAGTCCAAATAAATTTGTGGCGTCTTTCTATTCTATCATCTTTCCCTCTCCTAATAGTGATTTGCTCCCAATACCTTGGTTCCTTTTCCAGTTTTCTCCAATAAATACCAGGCCCTCTTGTCTATTGTCTATATCAGTAATTGCAGTAATCCCTATCGGCAGAATCTCCTTTCTCTAATCCCTTGTTAGCTTAGTTATTAAGATACGTTCAGCTACTTTATCGATATAATATTATGTATGATTATTGTTATTCTCTTTAAAGGCCTGCATCCAAAATCCCAGTCTCTCCTTGTTTCTTCAGCTTCCCCCCTGTTTCATCATCATCCCTTTCTATTTTGAATTATAGTTTTCTGCTTGTGCTATGTATAGGAGTCCAAACTGTGTAGAACTGAAATACCTCTTCAGATTGGGTAAACCCAATCCGCCGTGTTCTACTGGAAGAATCAGCTTATCCTGCTTGACCCTTGCTGTCTTCTCCTCCCAGATAAAGTCCTTCAGCTCTTTATTATTTGCTATCCACAGCTTCTCCTCTGTTTGATAAAAATATATCTGACCTATGTATAAGACTAAAGGGACTAAAAACATTTTAACTGCTTGTATCTTACTATCCATATCCAATAAAAACATCAACACTACAAACTAATAAAAAAAAAAAAAAGGTCGAACGGGAAGGTGAAAAATATCCATATCCATACAACAAAGCTTCCATTTTCTCAGTTTTTGTATTATCTTTTGTTTAGTCTCTTCACATGTATCTTTAGCTATCACACTAGAATTATTTTTAATCCATACTCCTAAATGCTTCATTTTATCATGTCCCCATAAACATGGGTATTCCTGAACCAATTTGTGTGGGGGTATATAATTTACTGTTAGTTCTTTTGTTTTAGCTTCATTAATTTTGTATCCCGAAAATATATGAACCTGTCTCAAAATTTTCCACACCACTGCAAAGTCTCTTTCTGGTTTTATCAGATATAAAATAATATCATCTGCAAATAAAGCAATCTTTTATTGACTACCATACCAATTATATCCTTAAATTTCTGAGTCCCTTATTTTCTTTTTCAGTGATTCTAAATATAATTCAAGTAATAAAGGGGAAAGAGGACACCCCTGCCTGGTTCCTCTGCTCAAGCAGAAGTTATCACAAAGGGCCCCACCCACTTTAATTTTTGCCTCCAATCCCTCATATATCCTGTAATCAACCTTATCATTTTTTCAAGAAATGCAAATGCTCCCATTGCCCTGCTCATAAAGTCCCAGCTTAGTCTGTCAAATGCTTTCTCTGCATCAAGAACCACCAACATCAATGGTATTTTCTTACATTCTGCTTCCCTCTGGATCATCAGTGTTCTGCTAATGTTGTCAAATATTTGCCTCCTCTCCACAAAACCACACTGATCCATATCTATCAGTTTTAACATTACTTTTACAATTCTTTTAGTCATTATAGACATGAACACTTTATAATCATGGTTTATTATTGAAATGGGCCTGTATGAAGCCTGATTTGAGGGATCTTTACCCTCTTTAGGTATTACAGTCACTACTGCTTTCTTCCAGGATGTTGGTACTTCTCCTCCTCTTAAAATACTGTTAAACAAAACATTCCAGAGCTTTATCAAATTTTTCCCTCCTAGCTTTCAAACTTCCACAGGAATACCATCTATTCCTGGGAACTTTCCTGTAAATTTGGTTATACACCACAATTTTTATCTCAGCTCCTCCTATCCTAACTATTAGTAATTGAGCCTCCTCTACCTCTAACCTTGGCATATTTAATTCTTCCATAAACATTTCCATTTGTATCTTTTTTTGATTTTCATATTTCTTTTCTTTATAGAGACTCATACAATTTCCAAAATATTTCTAATACCTCTACAAGATCTCTTGTTACCTTCCTTGTTTTAGGCTCCCTAAGTATGGCAACAGTCCTCTCTACTTTCTAATGCCTGAGTCATTGTGCTAAATGTTATTGTGCTCTAGTGTTATTATCAAAAACAGTTGCTTAACAGCAACCTTTCTCAGTGGCTATTTGTATCTCATATCTGGCTTTGGTTGATTTTATCAGGGTCCAGATCCCTTAGTGCTGCAATGTTAATTAGTGTGTAATCACCACACAGTAACTCACCCGACAACATGATATGTTGGGTCTCCCCTTTGTAGTGAGTGCACATTTGTTTTACTAATATGATTATAACTCACATCACCCCAACTCAGCACACAGACATGACTTACTTTTATGTAGTGCTTTATATACATAAAGTCTTCATTCAGTAACTCTGTGTAAATGCATGTTAAGTACAGTCCCTGTTACCATACATTTCTTATAGACAAGGTCACTGTTCATATCAAGTCATCTAATTGTATGACACTAGGAAAGGTCCAACTATTACAACATATACTATAGGCAGGAGCAACATTCATGCTACATTTTAAGTGAGTAGTAATAATCAGACTCATATCATCTTCATCATCATCAGCAACCCTGTTTTTCACATTTTCTACATGGGGTTGGGGTATCATGTTAACTGTTGCCATCTTTCTCAATTCAGTGCCGCACTCCTGCCTTCTTCAACATTCATACCTGACTGTCACAGATCTTCTCTCACACAATCCATTCATCTCTTTGCTAGATGCCCTTGTTTCCTCTTATCTTCCTGTCTGTCCCAAATCTTCTTCACCAGATTGTCTTCTGCTTTTCTGCACATGTGCCTGAACCAACATCATCTGTTCTCTTGGATCTTTTCTGCAATTGGAGTTACTTTGGTTTCTGGTGTTATGCCCTTATTTCTTCATCTGCCCCACAGTGTGCATCCTACAACCAATTTCATGTACCTCATTTCTATCACCTATAGCTTCCTCATCTGCTCTGCCTTTACTGACCAGGTTTATGTACCATATAGTAGTACTGGTCAAACCACTGTTTTGTACACCTTACTTTTCAGTTTCTTGCATTCTTCTGTCATACACTACACCTGACACTCTATGCCAGTTGGCTGCAGCCCCTCTGATTCTAGCTTTGACGTCTTCATTCAGACTTCCCTTCTCCTCAACCACCCCTCCCAGATACTTGAAGGTGTTAACCTGTTCCACAAGCCCTTCTATCTCAATTCTCAGCTTCTACTGACTTCCTCAATTTGCTGCCATTACCACTGTCTTATCTGTAGTTAGTTTCATCCCATCTGCCTTCAGTTTTACATTCCAGTCTCCTATCCCTAGATGAAGTTCTTGCTTAGCGTCTGCCTGTAATGCCACATTGTCTGTGTACAGCAACTTTGTTGATCTGTCTCCTCTGTCCTGTTTGCTAATTTAGTCCATCACCAGTAAGAACAGCAGTTGGCTAAGAGCTGAACCCTATTGCGCACCCACTCCCACTGAGAACCCCTCTGTTAGACCAAATGACATTTGTATTTGAATCATTCGATCCTTGTACATGGCCTGCATTAATTCTACCAATGTTTCTGAGACTTTGAACCACTGCAGTACTGCCCAAATCAGCTTTCTTGGGACCTTGTCATATGCTTTCTCCAAGTGTAGGAATGCCCAGTAGGACACTTTCCTCATCTCTAGCTTCTTCTTCACTATCTGTCTCACTGCAAACATCAGGTCATTTGTGCTGCATCTTGATCTGAATCGAACTGCTCATCTCCCATCTTACTTTCTACTCTGTGCATTCGTTTATCAGTCATCTTCTCCAGAACTTTCATGCGATGTGACAGGAGTTTGACACCTCTGTACTGCCCACATTTGTGGCTGTCCCCTTTGTTCTTGTATGCTGGCATGAGTATGCCTATTCTCCGGTCATCTGGAATATGCCTTTCTCTCCACACGGCTATGAGTATCCTCAGAAGCTATTTCTCCACTATCTCACCTCACATTTTTATTATCATATCTGCTGTGACCTCATCTTTCTCTGTCTTTATTATCCTTAGTGCTATTCTTACTTCTTCTATGGCTGGCTCCTCTTCTACTGCCATTGTAGGCTGTGTCTAGAGCAGTACAGATTCTGTGTGGTTTTCTTCATTTAGAAGCTCCTGGAAGTACTCCTTCTATCTGCCTTTGATGTCCTGTGGACTGGTGAGTAGGTTGCTACTGGCATCCCTTATGAAGGGTATTTGACTATCTTCTTTATCTTTCTATCTTTGCCTTGCAACCTGATATTGTTTCTTTGTACCATCTACTGAATCACTTTCCAAAAGCTGGAAGAGATCCTCCGATGCCCTATTCGTTGCTATTGCAACTCCTTTCTTAGCTTCTTTGTTAACCAGTCATATTCCTTCCTAGCCTGGTCCATCTTTTCTTTCTCCCACTTTTTCCTTCTATGTTTTGATGACTTCCTGGACCTCTGCAGTTCAGCAGCAGCTTTCTTTGTGTACCTTATTTCCATACCTGGCTCAGCCAGATATCTGTTCTATAGTCCTCACACATGCTGTTTTGAAGCACTGCCATCCTTCTTCAACTCCACCTATTTCCTCCTCTTTCTGGGATGCTAGAGCCCTGAGTAATTTCTTGAACTCCAGTCAACTTCCAGGTCTTCAGCCTGGTCTCTGTTTACCTTAGAGCCTTCTCTGAACACTGCTTGCAACTGATCGTAGCAATCAGTAGTTTATGCTGTGGGCTGACTGCTTCAATGGGGATGTCTTTGCAATCACTGATTCTACCCCAGTGCACTTTCTTTACTAGGAGGAAGTCTACCTGAATTGCATATTGGCCACTCTTGTATGTGATCTTGTGACTGTCTCTCTTTCTGAACCATGTGTTGGCTACTATCAATCCATTTGCTAGACAGAAGTCTAGAATGGCCTTTCTTTCTTTATTCCTGTTACCTCATATCCTGTCTGTCCCAATTTGCATTCAAGTCATCCCTTATCAACACCAATTAATGTTGTCTTGCTTCATCTAGTAGGCCCTGCAACTGCTGAATGAACAGTTTTCCTCACTGTCACAAACCTGCTGTGGGGCGTAGGCTGAGATTATAAGTACTGCCCTATCATTACACAAAAGTCTGATTGCCATGAGTCTGTCATTTATTCTGATGACATCCCTCACTGCCATCTTAAGCTTCTCTCTCACCACAATTCCTACACCATTTCTAGCCTGTCCTCCTCCTGAGTAGTAGGCTATGGATCCCAAGCCAAGTGGCTTTGCTGCAGTGCCCTTCCACCTTGTCTTTTGGATACATAGGATGTCCATCCTCCTCTGTACCAACATTTCATCCACTTCCCACTCCTGCCCAAAGTACTTGGTTTATACAGCTCTTGCCCCTATAGGGCATCATGTAGAGTCTGTGCTGCCCACAGCTCCATTCATTGTTGAGTTTGAGAGGGAAACACTCAGCATGTTTCTTGGAAGTGGGAGGAACCCCACAGAGATGCAGAGAGAACATGCAAACTCCCTTAACAGGCATTGGCCAGAGGTCAGGATCTAACATTTTACCTTGTGCATAGCAGGTGAAGACCTTAACCATTATGCCAACTTGTCGCAAACTCATATGTGTTGCAATATATGTTTTTATGTACATATCTGGATTTTTGTGTTACAAACAGTATTAGTGCTTAGTTTTTATAGGCTCTCCTTTATCCCTGCAAAGCAGCCCTGGATCACCATTAGTCCCTAAGGACCAGCCCAAGCAGTATGGTCCTTTTCTAAGCTACTGATATATTTTGGGCTACTTTGTTCATCTGAATACTAACTTGACATCATATATAGAGAGTGTTTAGTTCTTGCATTTCATTTCCTTATCCAATGTTACTGTTTTAAACCACACCTATTACCTTTGTTCCATTTCATTGCTGTTTCTTCTTCAACACAAATGCCTACCTACTCTTTAATCTTGCAATATCTGTTTGGAACATTGTGACTACATGGCATCCATAGCAAGGAACCCTACAAATATGTTGTATGGCTATGGGGAATGTTAAAAGTGTGGGTGCAGACCACAAAGCTAAAGATGTCATTGGTCTCCAGAAGTAAATATTGTTCACAAGGTTGATTTCACAAGAAATCAAATGTAGGCAGAGGGAGACCAATGGAATGCTGCAAAAATGAAAGAATGGGCCAAGGTTAGTACAGCTACATTGGTATGCATAGGGGTGTCTGTCATAGTGCATACATCATTAGATGAATCCAAGTGAATACAAACAGAGATGATACGTATTTGTTAAACATCAGACTTTATCTAGGAGGATACAGCTGGGTAATTTCTATGGGCACAACAATGATGGCCTCTAGCTTTTGCAAGAATTTTTTTTTCAGTTGTTAAGGACTTAAAGGAAACTCATTTTGCTAAGGTGTTATTTTAATTTTTCAGTAGATCCCATGTTTGATTGGCTTCCAGAAAGCAGAACTGAATCAGAGCTCCTAGTGACAGGTTCTCTTATAAATATGATGAGCAAATACTCTCTCAGTGATGTCTGGTGGGTTTTGTTTCCAAGACTTAAAGATCACGCATTTATCAGTTCCACAGTTAGTACAACTAATAATGATTTTGTTTCATGCACACCAGAGTCATTTATTAAAGTGATTTCTGAACATTGTATAACCACTCTCACTTATGGTTTAAAGCTTCACCCCACCAGGGAGACTGTTTCATTTAGGCAGAGGAAGCCAGGCATTCAGTGAGTGATCTGGTTAAAGAATACTGGGTTCAAGCCAATACTGGGGTGACTCTTGAAGACACTCATTTCAAAACCTCTAAAACATCCATATAGAAATCTGCTTATAATATAAAAATGATCACCGGGCTGACAGGGAAAGGAGGAGCAAAGAACTACAATTCAATATTTCTTACTTAGACGTGGCATATAAGGGAGTTAAGACAAGGAGGGAGGTTAAAAATGTAACAAAAGCCCTGAGAAGGGAATTGAAAGCCCTGTAATACACTGCAATGCAATTAATGACAGTACAAGTAGGAATGACTCTAATCCTTTTATTGCTTCAAGAGTATTACCTTTGCAAATATTCTTGCTGTGAGGCTGTGTGAATGCAAAAGATGAAAAGCTCATTCAAGGCATTCAGGACACAAAGGATAAGGTCCTCGTAGACTCAGGAGCCATCAATAACATTCTGACCGAAGATTATTATTCTAACTTCTAATAAATACAGAATGAGTGTAAATACAACTCAAGCTGTCAATTACATTCTGAAAGAAGATTATTATTCTGACCAGAATCAATCAAAACAAGCCAAAAAATTCATTCCTGAAAACAGGATTTCTCCAAGCTGTATATACCACAAGTACCTAAGGAAGAGTTAAACACCCATAATAAATCTATAAGAAGTGGAAAAATCAAAACTGCTATCTTCCAAGTTATGTCTGGCAAAGCACCTGGTCCCAATCTTCTTACAACAGAATTTAAGAATTTATATCAGCATACCCTTCTCACATGTATTCTACTACAACTTTTTTATGATAGACTGTACAAATGTAAACTGCTATCTTCAGTGAGATTAGCAAATATCCTACTGTTCTTGAAAGAATGTAAACCTTCCACACTTGAGAGTTATCAGCCTACAGTAAGTCTGAAAGTTATCAGCCTACAATAAGCCTGAGAGTTATCAGCCTACAGTAAGCCTGAGAGTTAGCAGCCTACAGTAAGTCTGAGAGTTATCAGCCTACAGTACGTCTGAGAGTTATCAGCCTATAGTAAGCCTGAGAGTTATCAACCTACAGTAAGTCTGATAGTTATTAGCCTACAGTAAGCCTGAAAGTTATCAGGCTATCTCCCCATGTACTATACCTCAAGATCCTTGTCACGGTGCTTACTAGAATGTTACAGGTCCTTCTTCCTAAATTAGTATATACTATTATATATTGAAGCTAACGTTCATGCAGGTGCTGATGATTTAACTTCCTTACTATTGTGGTTATTTAGGGATACTAGATTGAACTGCCTTTTTACCAATTTCTATTTGTGTTACTGGTAGAAAGAGTTGATGCCTACTATAACCAAAAACTTACTTTTTGTCTCATGTATCACCAGAGTTCAGAATCAAGAGCCACTGGATCACTAAGTAGCTTATTGACGACTGCATTGTATGCCATTCCAATCTACAAAAAAAAAAAAAATAAAGCTATTAATTGATCCTCCAGACAGCTTTGAAGAAGGTTCTAGCTCAAGAAGAAACTTAAGTAAATTCTGTTTTCTGCTTATTATGACATATGAATCCCCCAGAACTGTGCTCAATACCCAACCATTTATCTTGGTAGCAGAATTATGCTGTCTTAAACCTGGCTGTATGATGCAAAGCTTTGACTGTGATGCAGCTGAGCCACAGTTGACTAATGGCTCCAGCACTGAAGGAGCCATGGAGGGAATGGAAAGGAGTGAAGAGGTGTGGCATGCTAACCTCTCCTGGAAGGGAAGGCGGGGCTTGAGTGTACTTAGAAGTACATAGTTTGGAGCAATCTCTCTGATGGATACCAGAGAGAGACCTCTGCTATTGCCACAGAAAGACATGCAGGGCTACTTGGAAGAAATGCCTCTTGCAGAAGTGAGGGGACACCTTCAGTGGACAGTATACTGTATGCCCTTTCCCAGTTCCTTGCTACGTGTATACAGTTATGGACAGGGAGAAAAAAACTTCAGACCTCATTTAATGGCTGCTTTAATGATGAAACCCCTCTTAGATGGCTTTTACCTTGTGAATGGGAATGAATGGGTGATAGACCAACAGAGGTTCTGATGGCAGACCAACAGAGTGGAGTCAAAAACTGAAAAAAAAAAATCTTTAATTGATATTAACTTAATTCAGAAAAAAGATAAATTATTAAGTAGTAATTAATCCCCATTCATAGAAAATATATAACATAAGCTTAAAATGGTAATGGTTAAGGCTCTGTTTTTTAGAAAAAATGAAAGGAATTTGTATGATGCTCCTCCTACCAAATTTCAGTTTTCTATGTATGAACCTCGCTATGTTATATAGGTACTTATGCATTCTTATCAGAAAATTAATCAACCCATTTTAGAAACAGGTAATGGACTTTCTGTGGGATTCAAAATCATCAAGACTTTCCAGGAAAACATATCCCAGTCTGTAAAGGAGGTCTAGGCTTACACAGAATATGTATGACCTAGCCTGTGTTCTTGCATGCATGTTAAAAGCTAGGAGCAATCCTAAACCTGTTTTATTTATTAACCGAACTCCAGGTTATTAAACAGCTCATTACTTCAAAAGTAATTGATGACAGGAGCAAAATTTGGGATCTTGGTGTTCAGAAGCTAAAGGATGAGGCAGGCTTGTAGAAGAACATAAGAGGTAACAGGGTGGGGGCTTTCACCAGTGAATATGCAGATCAAACAAGTTTGTTAGCCCCAAAACCAATGCACTGATCTACATGAATTAAACAAAACATAACTTTCCTTGAAGACCTAGTACAATATTAAGAATATTTACCGTGGTCATTTTATGATGTTCAGTGAATTCATCCAGATGCTCAGATTTTAAGATGGAAATACTTAAAACTGTGTTCTATACTTTAAAGTAAGGGTAGTTTGAGGGCCCCGCCACCTATCACAAAAGAGATAAAGGCATTTACACCTGAATAGCATAGATCTACAGGCATCTGTTCTCTAAGACTGCTAACTTATGGACTGTCTGCATTTGGATAACTAAGCCATGAAATTTGCAGAGTAGTTCTATTGGAAAATTGATTTTCCTAAATGTAGTAATAATTAAGAAGGAATTAAGGTACTTTTTCATTTCATGGATATTGATTTTTTAAAATAATGATGGAGTCAGGGAAGTCTATTAATTTATGCATTTTACATAGTGAAATGCTTGTGTGGTTGTAGACTAACTATTAAACACCACACTGAAATGCAGAAATAATTGTTGGCATCTGAGACACTACATATATGTAGGGGGTGGCAGAATTCTATATGGCTTATGGTTGCTTAAAGCCCCCACATCTGCAGATGTGTACTCAGTGCTTCTAAGAGAATAGTGTTGCACAGAAAAGGAAATAAGTATGCATTTCCTCAAGTGTGTCCTGACGGAATGCTGTAGAAAAGATTAGGATTTAAAAAGTGAACTTGAAAACTGCACGAAAACATTTGCAAGCGTTGGTAGATAATTAGATTATGTTGTCTTTACTTGAAAGCTAGAGACTCAGAATAATAATTTAGAAAAGAAGGGCATAAGGGCACAGAAAATGAAAAAAGGTGTATAATAAAACATAATGACTACAAAAAGGATGCTCGGAAAATATAAGAACAATATTGCACACAAAGCTAAGAAAATAGCAGCTCTGATACCTCTAATGCTTAATTGTCTTTCCGATTTCATCTGTGGCTGAGCAGAGTTCAGAAGAAAAGATGGCTGCCTGTCACAGGACTACTTTAGACATGGTTCTAAGCAGATATGCACCCATTTAACATAGCGAAACAGTTTTAAAAAAATAACGGAGATCTTGCTTTCTCCGTTGCTTTTGCCCACAGCTCTGATGTACTGCGTAGGCAAGCGCATGCGCAGTACATCAGAACTGCCGCAGAATACCAGACAGCTGCAGAAGGCCAACAAGGAGGCATTATACAATGCCATTATTTAAGAAAAGTAATTATTTTTTTTCTTAAATAATGTCATTGTATAATAGCAATAACCCACTTCTGGGTGTGGGTAATGTTCTATTTACCCACAGTTGGATTTGTTTGGCCACTCGGGCTTCGCCCTCGTGACCTAACCACACCAACCATGGGCAAATCTAGCATTACCCACACCCAGGCGTGGGCTATTGCTATATTGTCCCATACCTTGTATCTATTTAATTCTCTGTCTATTTTACTCTGTATCCAACTACAAATCTTCTTTATGCACTCCTTCTTGGGTAGCTTTCACTATCTCTGAATATCTCTTCTTTTCGCCATTTCTTCCTTCTGGCATTTCTGCTTTAACTCCTTCATTTATTTTCTCCTTAATATCGCTCCACAAAAGCTTCTGCTCTGTATGACTTTACTTATTAATTCCTCTAGTGTATCATCCTGCAACTGTCATGGCTGGAGGGTTGTAATTACACATTCTTCCACAACATTCTCCTGTGTTTCCTCAAATAAAACTTTCCTGAAATACCACCTCCAAATTCTCCAGCTGCATGCTAAACACATAGTTCCAGTTGGCATTCACCTCCACTCCCTTCTGCTACTGCTGTTCCATCTCACACACCATCCTCCCAGCTGCCTCCACACTAAGAATGGGATGTGTGCACATGCTTACAGTCAAAAAACAAATACTAGTACTGATTGTAAGAGTAGAGGAAGTCCCCCAAAGTCCTGGACAAATTTCCCCTAGTGGTATAAATACTACCTCAGGTCTCCCCTCAAAAGAGGCTACTAGCCTAGTGGGACTAACCAAGTCAACAAAGGATAAATGAAAAATAATAAAACTCGGTTAGCCATAGTCTCTTGATATCAACTTTCATGTCAGCGAAGTATACACTAAAGAGGAAGGGGCACACATAGCTGCTCTGTTTGAGTTTCCTTTTGGCAGGTTGTTGGAATGAATGTACTGGATGCCAAATGCAAGATAAAATGTGAGATGGATGGAAATTCTAGTTGCTACTGGTGTCCTGCTAAGATGCAAAAAGAATGGACATTCTAGTTGTTTGTTAACAATTGTTTGGAGATACAGGTATATTTTTTAGGTGACTTTTTGGTCACCTGTATTAGTTTTGCTAATGTTTATCTTCTTGTTGGCATTTAACTGAAACATTTATTAATGGATTTTGGGATATTTACAATATTAAATGCTTTGACTGTTTCTCTTATGCTGCTTCACTGGTTTTATATATTTCAGTAGTTTTGTGTATGCCAATGGTCAGTAATAACTTTCTGCTTCATGATCATTTGAAACTTGTGAAGAGTGAAATATATTCCTGATTAGTAACAGTGTTGCATGCTTTTTTCTGCATTGTTATATTGCTGCTTATGAAGAATTTTCTTGCATGCATTTATTTCATTGTACTTGTTAATTTATTTGGTTTTCAGTTTTATTCATTGTTTGAATTCTTGTTCTTTTAGATGCTTTGGCTAAAACACTATAATAACTTTGAATGTGAACTTGAACACTGTGTGTGAGTATAGTTATAGTTAGGTTATATGGTGACCTGGATGATGACCTTTCAACTCTTACCTCTTGGAATTGAAAGGTGCTAATTACTGATAAAGTTGATCTCTGCTGGAACACAAGCAACATTCCCATGAGGTGGGATATAATGGATACAGCAAAAACAGGAGGAATGAATGGGCAATCAACCACCTGGAGGTAGCTAATATTTAACAGATATGATGACAAAAAAAACTCTTGGATAAAGTACAACCAAATACTTTATTTCTTATAAGAACAGATGAAATTGCTCTGGGTGGCCTGGCTTATCCCACGCTTAAAATACAGCCACACATGGCTGTATGGATTGTCTTTATACTCAGTTTAGTGCATTTTTAGCAAGTAACTTTTGTTCATATTTTCACCTCACTCTTGTGACACAGGGAGTTGGTATGTGTGTGTGTGTGTGTGTGTGTATATATATATATATATATATATATATATATATATATATATATATATATATATATATATATATATTTGGGGTGTGCATGCCATCCACTTGGGGTGCAGGGTGCTAATTCATTTGATTTAAAAAATGAGGAAATGTATCTTATCAGACAGTGATTCAGGCTAACATACATGAAGCTGGTATACATTTTCTACAGTCATCTCAAGCTAAATTATTAAACAGTGAAGCTTTTTTGTCCTAAATGCTTTGCCCCCCCCCCTCTGTCGGCCAGCCAGCTAGCATCCCCTATTGGACTTAAGCACATTCAAAGCTATCTGGATGGTCTGTCACTGAGGCAGACACAGGGGACTTTGCTCCACGAGATCATTTCTTTGAGGAAGGTTCTTAAATCTGCTCCTGGTTGGGGAATGGGCTACCTACAATCACACATTTATCTTTTTCTGCACACCCTAATGAGGGCTACCACCAGGTACTGGCTTGGTGAGCTGTAAGTCCTCCCCAGGATGCTGAATGCAATGCTACCCCTCTTCCAAGGGCCTGTAGCTGTATGTGTTTCACTCTGCCCCGATCTACCTGGGACTGCCATCAAATGCTAGAGCTGCTAACTGAAATTAGGTAATCTGGGCCATAGTCAGGGCTTTATGTCTGCATACCACTGGTGCTAGTACAGGAAACCTAATCATCACAAATAATGTAACAATAAGACAAATTAGGCTATACACTCATAGCCACTGCCAGATACCTATTTTATCCAAACAATCTCTTGGTACAGCATGTAAAAATGCTGTTGTTTATTTGCAGACACAACTGAAAGTAATTTATTGTGCTGTTCCCTGGTTTTATGGAAAATGGCTTAATGTTGTCCCCTGTTGGTGTTTACGCTCACAGAATGCTTTACCTATAATTTTCTAGTCATTATCAGCTAACTACATATTTTACTCAGTGAAGTTTGCACTATAAAAAAGTGTCAGCACAAGGAAAGAGAGATCGGTGATTCCATGAAAGTGCCTTCCAGTAAGCGGTGAACAAGGAACCAGGGAAATCTGATAATACTTCTGTTTATAGCCCAGTACTGATGCTTAACTAGCACTGCAAAGAAGCTGGCACTTTAACTTGAACACAAAAAAGTGAAAAAAGGAATCGATACCAAACAGAGCACAGCCAAAATATTCAGTTAGCACGACCAATTTATTCGATAAGCGCTTTCGGTAGAGTAGTTTACCCCACCTTCCTCAGACTACAATGACATCAATACCAAAATGCCTCTACTTAAATATTTGCAAACCAAATCAATTATCCAATTTTACACAATTAATAAAATCAGCTTAATTAAAAGCTTTAAGTGTTACCATAGCCAATTTTTAAAAACAGCTTAATGAAAAGACACTTTAAAATAGTCTTGATTATTCACCCTAAATACATATAGCTTAAAACAAAAGGCACACAGCAGCATTAGACAGTTTAACTAACTTGGCTTTAAATATGTATGAACACAATGCAGTTTATATTTGATATTTATTAACTCCTAGCCATGAATGATTAATAAACACTTAAGAATAATTTACTACTAAATATTCATATCAAATTATTATTATTATTATTATTAAAATAAGTTATAAATAAGTTATTAGCACATTATTAGTAAATTGTTGATACCCATACAAGTTAGCGGTAAAAAAACACAAAAGGCTAATTTTCAAAAGGCTAATTTTCACCCCATTACCTAGACTTAGCCTATAAAACACATCTTATAATAATTCTTCTTGCATAATGACAATGCTATTATTTATGTTCATAAGATGCACGCGAAAAGTGTATCATTATATATTGAATTGCAAAAACGTTATTTTCAAATGCAAGAATAAATATTGCCCTGCAATGATTATATAAGCATAGAAACATAAAAACTTAAAAAACAGAAAACCAAACAACCCAACACCCAGAGCGACTGCCCTGCCCTACCTCCTGAGGGCTTTCAATTTAAGTATGCTTTTGATGGACACTACTTCATTTAGTCCTGGGGGAATATATGCTGATGAACGAATCTGCCACAGAACCTCTTCTTCCTCTAAAAGCAGTTGCCATGGGCCCCCTCTAATGTGTGGTTCCGTCTGATATAAGACTGAGAACTCAAATTCATGGTCAAAATTTTGGGCAATATGCTTCGCTAGTGCATTATTTAAATCAACCTTACTAATGGCGTATAAATGCTCGTATATTCTTTTCTTGAGTGGTCTGTCGGTCTTACCGATATAAAATGCAGGACAATGTCTGCAGAGTGCCACGTATACCACTCCTTTAGAATTACAGTTGTACTTCCCATTTATCGCATATTCAGTCCCTGCCATTTTAATTAGGGATTTAGTACAAATATGTCTACAATAGGGACACATACCGCACTTAGCCATTCCTAATTTTTTCTTCTTATCCTTTTTAAACTTAGTAGTCTCTAAGAGATCTTTTAAATTAGGTCCACATCTATAGGTAAACCTGGGCTTGTCCCCTATTACCCTGATGAGCTGCTGGTCTTCAAGGAATAGTCTCCAATTCTTAAAAATGATTTCTTTTATTGCTTTGAAATCCAAGCAGTATGTGAAGAGAAAGGAGATATGAGCATTTTGATCATTCTTATTACTAGCAGCACCTGCTGACATAATGCCTCCTAATAATAGAGGTTGAAAATAACCAGATTCTCTTTTGTATATAACCTCTTGTCTTATCTCCTCAACAAACACATATGGGTACTCTCTCATCAAGAACATGGATTGGATTTGTTCGCATTCATTCAGGAAGTCACCTTGTTCAGACACCATTCTAGCCGCTCAGACAAATTGTCCTTTAACAACGCTTCTTTTTTGATGAAGAGGGTGCGAGCTAGTAAAGTGTAAATACATATTAGAAAAGGTGGACTTCCTGAAGATTGTTGATCTGAATTTATTCAACCCATTATCCTTGCTGATCCTGACATCCAAAAATGAAATATCATTCAACCCAATGGTATATGTAAACTCCAAGAAATGCGTCATCTTAGCCATGCTCTCAATAAACAGAGGTATGATGTCAAGAGAACCCTTCCATAAAAAGAACATGTCATCTTGGTACCTAGTGTACCAAGAGACATGTTCTTTATACAAGGCATTGCGGAACAGATATTCAAATTCCCAATGGGCCAATACGCTATTGGCAAAAGTGCACCCACGTGGTGACCCCAATGCTATGCCAGTGGTTTGAAGGAAGAATAAGTTTTTAAAGACGAGAAAGTTGTTTTTAAGAATTACTTCAAGTAATGTTTCAACAAGGCGTATTTGTTCATTCAGTGCTCCTTTTCGAAGCATGAAATCCACTGTCCACGCTACCCTAGATCATGTGGGATAACTGTATAGAGGTCCTTTATGTCAACTACTAGAAAAATCAAAGAGGGTTCATATACAATTTTACTGATATCCTGAAGGAAACCTCATGAATCTCTACATATTTGTACTTTGTCTTTCAACAGTGGCTTTAGAATACTATCCACTATTTTGGCACACGCATATGTAATAGACCCCCTCCCATCGACAATAGGCCTAAAAGGGGGGTTCACAAGATCTTTGTGAATCTTAGGTGTGCCAAAAATAGTGGGAATTCTAGGGGCTGGCATAATCAAATACTGTAATAAATCATGATCAATACTTCCTTCAAGAAACAGATCATCCAAAATGTTCTTAATTTTGGCATAGGCTACATTAATTTCATTAATGCTTGAAGGCTCATAAGCATCTGATTCCAAGTATTCTAGCATTTTCTTTTCGTAGAAATACTCATCCATAAGAATTAACCCCCCACCCTTATCGGGTGCCATGACCCTAACATTGCACTCATTTAGTAGATTAATGAATGCCAACTCATTATTGATGACATTGCGAGGCATATGGTTGTTTCTTCTAAAAGAAAAGTTATTGTTGGAGGCCATTGCTCTCAAATCCAACTCACACACTTTCTCAAAGGTGTGCAAGATTGGATTTAGAGGGGGGTTAAATACACTAGAAACCCTATATGTGTTAAGCAATGAGGGTATGTTGCCTAGGGTATATGCTAAGTTTAACTTACGTACAAAAAGTTTAAGATCTACAATAATATTAACAATGTTACATTTCCTATCTGGAACAAATGATAGACCCTTGGCAAAAAAATTAACAAGTTTAGAGTCCATAGACAATACTGTATAATTGTAGATCTTGAAATCACCCTTATCATTGCAAAGAATGCTTGGCCCCTCCAGGGAAGGTGATTCATCAATACAAGGATGCACTTGGGGGAATTCTAGCGCCTCCGTTGATTGCCCCTCTTCTTTCTCTGGGTACGCCTCTGATTCCTTGCCCCACTGTTCGACGTGTTGTTCCCTGTTGTAACAGGCCTGTGAAAATCCTGCTCATTTCCATCAACACTGGATACCTCATCTAAACAATTACAATTATTGTTATTATTGTTATTACATGCGCCATTATGATTGTTGGCATTGGTGTACTTTCTTATCCGTTCGCTTCTCCTAACAACTAAACCTTCGCCTTCACCTTCATTACACTGAAAGGCCTGAGAAGTAGTAGGAATGTCATTAATTGTGGATGCCCTCCACGCAGCTACTTGACCTAGAGGGGGCAGGGGATATGCTTTGTGATTTTTATATTCTGATGTATCTCTCTCGATTTTGCGTTTTTTGTTAGCCAAAATTTTTGAGACCGACGCTTCAATACTTGACAAGATTCTAACATAATCAAAGCGATATCTAGGAAAGTCTGCGTGTTGTTGTAAAGAAATTTCTAATTTTATGAGTTTGTCTTGTAAACTGTTGATTTCAGCACCATAAGAGTTTATTAGGACTTCCATGAACTCAATTCCCTGTCTATCAAACAGGGCTAAGAGTTCTTTATGGAAAAATGAATTCTCAATCAGTCCAGCGGGGTAACGCCACTGGCGCAGCCCCTTTGGAACAATTCCTTTATCAATACACTCATGGAGGTAAGCTACCTCCAGTTGCAGTTTCCTGCACCTGAATAGTTTAATGTCAAAAATGTTCAAATTGTCGGAAAAGGAACTCACCCGTTCTTCCTGGGTGTTCACTGCTGAAACACTGTCATTACTGAGTTTATTAATCATTCATGGCTAGGAGTTAATAAATAATAAATATCAAATATAAATATCAAATATAAACTGCATTGTGTTCATACATATTTAAAGCTAAGCTAGTTAAATTGTCTAATGCTGTTGTGTGCCTTTTGCTTTAAGCTATATGTATTTAGGGTGAATAATCAAGATTATTTTAAAGTGTCTTTTTAAAAAGCTGTTTTTAAAAATTGGTTATGGTAACACATAAAGCTTTCAATTAAGCTTATTTTATTAATTGTGTAAAATTGGATAATTGATTTGGTTTGCAAATATTTAAGTAGAGGCATCTTGGTATTGATGTCATTGTAGTCTGAGGAAGGTGGGGTAAACTACTCTACCGAAAGCGCTTATCGAATAAATTGGTCGTGCTAACTGAACATTTTGGCTGTGCTCTGTTTGGTATCGATTCCATTTTTTCACTTTTTTGTGTGCAAGTCAAAGTGCCAGCTTCTTCGCAGTGCCAGTTTGTCATGTCGAGTGGAGTGGGAGGTACGGATCAAACTAATGAGCACAACCTGGCTGCTTCTCCAACGATGTTTTCTCAAAATGAGCCTATTGGTAATTTGGAAGAGAATCAGCAGCCACCGGGACCATCAAGATCTAATTCTGTGAGTGACTTAACGATTCTGGTTAATCTACTAATGGCTAAAGTAGATAACCTCTCTCAAAAGATACAGGAACCTTTTGCCAGCAGCATACGATCGCATTCTCCACATCCACCGGTGCCTAATTCCGGGCGGACGAGCACCGGGATAGGAAGAGGGAATGCGCTTTTGAATGTTGAACACAGTGCTATACAGAACGTGTCAAGACAAAACCAGGTTGGAAATAATGTTAATGCTGAAACTATAGATAATAATGCACCAATGGGGTCTTCACAATGCTTTTCGACTATTCCTAGTCTAGCTGCAATGCTGGCAAGAAAAGATTTTTTTCAGTAATGACAGTGTTTCAGCAGTGGACACCAAGGAAGAACGGGTGAGTTCCTTTTCCGACAATTTGAACATTTTTGACATTAAACTATTCAGGTGCAGGAAACTGCAACTGGAGGTAGCTTACCTCCGGGAGAGTATTAGGTTCATAGGTTCATAGGTTTATACTAGGCTATCTGCCCTAAGGCATTTATAAGCCTAGCCCAAAGTTTTGTGGCTTACGCCACCCCTTATGTTAAGAAATACTGTGCCCATTAGTTTTGTTGTGCCTCTGTCCAGCAGTGTCACAGAGATGATTCCCGGGGTAAACCTACGATCTCCCATCCACCGGTCAAGATTTCTCTTGAACAGAGCCAGCGAGGTGCCCTGCCTCACATGGACTGGGATTTTATTCCACAGCATAGGGAGTCTCTGGGTGACAAATCTATCCCTCCAGCATGTCCTATTTATATCCGTGCTAAGGTTTAAGTCACTTGCTCTAGTGGATCTGGTAGATTTGGATTTTTGAGGTGGAGCATGTCCATTAATTCCGGGTTGGACATGGCCTTGTATGTCAGGCACAGGTCACCTCTGAGCAGGCGGTATGCGACTGAATAGAGCTGGAGTTTCTTCAGTCTGGCAGTATATGACAGATTTTGGAGTCCCTTTATCCTTTTGGTGAGGAACTTTTGGGGTCTCTCCAATTGCTGCAGGTGTCGGGTGAGATACAACCCGAATGGGGCATTGTACTCGATCATTGGTCTGATAAGTGAAGAGTACAGGGGAACAATGACCTCACTTGATCTGGATGTGAATCCCTTCATGATCAGGTGGGCAATGTAGAAGGTCTTTCTAACCACTTTAGCAATGTGAGTGTCAAAAGAAAGGCCACTGTTAACCTGGGTCCCCAGGTCCCTGATAACCTCTTCTGTGCTTAATGGATTGCCACCTATATGGTAGCTTGGGGTTACCTTGTTTTTCCCGAAGGGTATGACTATACATTTTTTGGCATTTAACTTCAGGCCATGGCTCTGGCACCAGTTATCAGTTTCCGTGAGACCCCTCTGAAGGATATCTGTGTCCGATGTACTTTCCACTATGGCACCCAGTTTGCAGTCATCTGCAAACTTTGTCAGCCATAGTCCTCCTATGTTTGCCTGTACTTCTGAGAAGTAGATGCCGAACAACAGGGGGCCAAGGACTGAGCCCTGTGGGACCCCACTTGTGACCGGCTTGGAGTCTGACATGGAGCCAGCAACTCTAACCCTGTGGGTTCTGTTCTTTAGCCAGTTTGCAACCCATCTGGTGACATATGGGTTTACATTTAAGCTGGTAAGCTTCTCTATAATACCCGAGTGGGGTATTGTGTCGAAAGCTTTTGCAAGGTCAAGGTAGGCTGTATGGACTGCCTTTCCCTCATCAATGGCCTTGGTGACTGTTTCGAAGAAGTCGACCAAGTTCAAAAGGCATGATCTGCCCTTGACAAAGCCAAACTGGGTCGGGTCCAATGTCTGCAAGTCCCCTATGTCTTTGTTTATGAGTTCCATTATGATCCTCTCCATAGCTTTGCAGACCAGGCTTGTTAAGCTTATGGGGCGGTAATTTCCAGGGTCCGTAGAGGTACCGCCTTTGTGGAATGGGACCACAGTTGCCGTACGCCACTCCTTGGGCACGTATCCTGTGGTAAGGCTAAGATTAAACAGCTGCCTTATATGCGGGTTTAGTTCCTCGTTGAGTTCGTGTAGCACACAGCCGGGGACACCATTCGGTCCCATTGATGCTGTATTTTTAGCTTTAGAGAGAGCAGCTTTCACCTGTGCATTAGAGATATCTGGGAGGCTACACTCCGCTGGGATAGTTATCTCTCCTTTTGGGGGGGAGAGGGGGGTGAAGTTTGCACTGAACCTGTCTGCCAGTATGTTGGCAATGTCTGTGGGTTCAGTGATTTTTGTATCATTTTGGACTAATTCTGCGCATATCTGGGAGTTTCCACCCAGGTTTCTAACATAGCTGAAGAAGGCCTTATGATTGTCTTTTGAATCTATTGCAATTTTTCTCTCAAATTTGGCCTTGGATGATTTTATGAGTGCTCGTATTTTTTACTAATAATGATCAAGGGTGTCTTCTCTTTTATGGATTTTGCTCTATCATGTAACAGCTTTCTCCTCTTATTGTAAAGTTTGTTTATGGTTGGGGTCCACCAGACTGGACGTTTGCCCTTGGTGGAAAGAGTCTTGGTTTTATTAGGGATTGCCTGATCCATGCAGTCCTGGAGGTGTTCGTAGAAGGCATTTGTAAGGGCTTCCGCAGCTTGGGTTGTGGTTTCCACTGGCTCGGGGGCCTTGAAGGATACCACACCAGTCTTGAGTAGTGTGAAGTTTGCTTTAGAGAAGTTCTTCACTGTGGTCTTTTTTGTTTGGGGTGGGGGCGGGATGTGGATTTCCAGTGAGATAAGTTTGTGATCTGATCTCACCAATGAGGGAGCATTTTGTCCCCATGTTTGTGATGATGAGATCTAGTATATTTTCTCCTCTTGTGGGAACGGTGACTAGTTGTTCCATGGCATTTGAATTTATGAACTCCAGGAACCTTTGGGCTAGAAAGTTGGGGCGTTACCCCGCTGGACTGATTGAGAATTCAGTTTTCCATAAAGAACTCTTAGCCCTGTTTGATAGACAGGGAACTGAGTTCATGGAAGTCCTAATAAACTCTTATGGTGCTGAAATCAACAGTTTACAAGACTAACTCATAAAATTAGAAATTTCTTTACAACAACACGCAGACTTTCCTAGATATCGCTTTGATTATCTTAGAATCTTGTCAAGTATTGAAGCGTCGGTCTCAAAACTTTTGGCTAACAAAAAATGCAAAATCGAGAGGGATACATCAGAATATAAAAATCACAAAGCATATCCCGTGCCCCCTCTAGGTCAAGTAGCTGCGTGGAGGGCATCCACAATTAATGACATTCCTACTACTTCTCAGGCCTTTCAGTGTAATGAAGGTGAAGGCGAAGGTTTAGTTGTTAGGAGAAGCGAACGGATAAGAAATTACACCAATGCCAACAATCATAATGGCGCATGTAATAACAATAATAACAATAACTGTAATTGTTTAGATGAGGTATCCAGTGTTGATGGAAACGAGCAGGATTTTCACAGGCCTGTTACAACAGGGAACAACACGTCGAACAATGGGGCAAGGAATCAGAGGCGTACCCAGAGAAGGAAGAGGGGCAATCAACGGAGGCGCTAGAATTGCCCCAAGTGCATCCTTGTATTGATGAATCACCTTCCCTGGAGGGGCCAAGCATTCTTTGCAATGATAAGGGTGATTTCAAGATCTACAATTATACAGTATTGTCTATGGACTCTAAACTTGTTAATTTTTTTGCCAAGGGTCTATCATTTGTTCCAGACAGGAATTGTAACTTTGTCAATATTATTGTAGATCTTAAACTTTTTGTACGTAAGTTAAACTTAGCATATACCCTAGGCAATATGCCCTCATTGCTTAACACACATAGGGTTTCTAGTGTATTTAACCCCCCTCTAAATCCAATCTTGCACACCTTTGAGAAAGTGTGTGAGTTGGATTTGAGAGCTATGGCCTCTAACAATAACCTTTCTTTTAGAGGAAACAACCATATGCCTCGCAATGTCAGCAATAATGAGTTAGCATTCATTAATCTACTAAATGAGTGCAATGTTAGGGTCATGGCACCCGATAAGGGTGGGGGGTTAATTCTTATGGATGAGTATTTCTACGAAAAGAAAATGCTAGAATACTTGGAATCAGATGCTTATGAGCCTTCAAGCATCAATGAAATTAATGTAGCCTATGCCAAAATTAAGAACATCTTGGATGATCTGTTTCTTGAAGGAAGTATTGATCATGATCTATTACAGTATTTGATTATGCCAGGCCCTAGAATTCCCACTATTTTTGGCACACCTAAGATTCACAAAGATCTTGTCAACCCCCCTTTCAGGCCTATTGTCGATGGAAGGGGGTCTATTACATATGCGTGTGCCAAAATAGTGGATAGCATTCTAAAGCCACTATTGAAAGACGAAGTACAAATATGCAGAGATTCATGGGGTTTCCTTCAGGATATCAGTAAAATTGTATATGAACCCTCTTTGATTTTTCTAGTAGTAGACATAAAGGACCTCTATACAGTTATCCCACATGATCTAGGGGTAGCGTGGACAGTGGATTTCATGCTTCGAAAAGGAGCACTGAATGAACAAATATGCCTTGTTGAAACATTACTTGAAGTAATTCTTAAAAACAACTTTCTCTTCTTTAAAAACTTATTCTTCCTTCAAACCACTGGCATAGCAATGGGGTCACCATGCGGGTGTACTTTTGCCAACAGCGTATTGGCCCATTGGGAATTTGAATATCTGTTCCGCAATGCCTTGTATAAAGAACATGTCTCTTGGTACACTAGGTACCAAGATGACATGTTCTTTTTATGGAAGGGTCCTCTTGATATCATACCTCTGTTTATTGAGAGCATGGCTAAGATGACGCATTTCTTGGAGTTTACATATACCATTGGGTTGGAAGATATTTCATTTTTGGATGTCAGGATCAGCAAGGATGATGGGTTGAATAAATTCAAATCAACAATCCTCAGGAAGCCTACCTTTTCTAATATGTATTTACACTTTACTAGCTCGCACCCTCTCCATCAAAAAAGAAGTGTTGTCAAAGAACAATTTGTCCGAGAGGCTAGAATGGTGTCTGAACAAGGTGACTTCCTGAATGAATGTGAACAAATTCAATCCATGTTCTTGATGAGAGGGTACCCATATGTGTTTGTTGAGGAGATAAGACAAGAGGTTATATACAAAAGAGAATCTGGCTATTTTCAACCTTTATTGTTAGGAGGCATTATGTCAGCAGGTGCTGCTAATAATAAGAATGATCAAAATGCTCTTATCCCCTTTCTCTTCACATACTGTTTGGATTTCAAAGCAATAAAAGAAATCATTTTTAAGAATTGGAGATTATTCCTTGAAGACCAGCAGCTCATCAGGGTAATAGGGGACAAGCCCAGGTTTACCTATAGATGTGGACCTAATTTAAAAGATCTCTTAGAGACTACTAAGTTTAAAAAGGATAAGAAGAAAAAATTAGGAATGGCTAAGTGCGGTATGTGTCCCTATAGTAGACACATTTGCACTAAATCCCTAATTAAAATGGCAGGGACTGAATATGCGATAAATGGGAAGTACAACTGTAATTCTAAAGGAGTGGTAAATGTGGCACTTTGCAGACATTGTCCTGCATTTTATATCGGTAAGACCGACAGACCACTCAAGAAAAGAATATACGAGCATTTATACGCCATTAATAAAGATGATTTAAATAATGCACTAGCGAAACATATCGCCCAAAACTTTGACCATGAATTCGAGTTTTCAGTCTTATATCAGATGGAACCACACATTAGAGGGGGCCCATGGCACCTGCTTTTAGAGGAACAAGAGGTTCTTTGGCAGATTCGTTCATCAGCATATATTCCCCCAGGACTAAATGAAGTAGTGTCCATCAAAAGCATACTTAAATTGAAAGCCCTCAGGAGGTAGGGCAGTGGGGTTGCTCTGGGTGTTGGGTTGTTTGGCTTTCTGTTTTTTAAGTTTTTATGTTTCTATGCTCATATAATCATTGCAGGGCAATATTTATTCTTGCATTTGAAAATAACATTTTTGCAATTCAGTATATAATGATACACTTTTCGCGTGCATCTTATGAACATAAATAATAGCATTGTCATTATGCAAGAAGAATTATTATAAGAAGCGTTTTATAGGCTAGGTCTAGGTAATGGGGTGAAAATTAGCCTTTTGAAAATTAGCCTTTTGTTTTTTTACTGCTAACTTGTATGGGTATCAACAATTTACTAATAATGTGCTAATGACTTATTTATAACTTATTTTAATAATAATAATAATAATAATAATTTGATATGAATATTTAGTAGTAAATTATTCTTAACAGTTTATTAATCATTCATGGCTAGGAGTTAATAAATATCAAATATAAACTGCATTGTGTTCATACATATTTAAAGCCAAGTTAGTTAAACTGTCTAATGCTGCTGTGTGCCTTTTGTTTTAAGCTATATGTATTTAGGGTGAATAATCAAGACTATTTTAAAGTGTCTTTTCATTAAGCTGTTTTTAAAAATTGGCTATGGTAACACTTAAAGCTTTTAATTAAGCTGATTTTATTAATTGTGTAAAATTGGATAATTGATTTGGTTTGCAAATATTTAAGTAGAGGCATTTTGGTATTGATGTTATTGTAGTCTGAGGAAGGTGGGGTAAACTACTCTACCGAAAGCGCTTATCGAATAAATTGGTCGTGCTAACTGAATATTTTGGCTGTGCTCTGTTTGGTATCGATTCCTTTTTTCACTTTTTTGTGTTCATGTTACAGTACTGATGCTTTCTTTCTTCATTATTTATAATGTACAAAAGAACAGTTGCTGTACTACATACTCAAACATAACTCTCTGGCCTACAATTGGACTACAGCCTGATAAAAGTAGCAGGAAAACCCAATAAAGCTGTTGAGGCATAAGAATTCCTTGGTGCAAAAACATTCAGAGATGACAGAGAGCTCTGTACAGCTATTTACTGGCAATGGGAAATACTGGGGTGATAATTTTTCATCTGTATTTCTGAGTAATTTACTTATCCAACGACAATGTAATAAGAAAATGTATTTAAATTAAATGAATAAATGTTCACTTTCTGAAAATGAACTTGCAACACTAGAGAATGACACTCTGCCCATACTCTACAAAAGACCATTGCAGCTATATGGCATGCTACAGCATTGTTGCTAATGATAATGTAGAGCCATTTTTGCTGACATTAGCGACCACTAGCATTCAGCCTGTCCTTTCTGCACTCCTGTGTTTAATTCTCTCCCATGATTTCTGCCTTGTCCTTGTTTTTGGCACATAATTATAGAGACCTTACTAGTTGCTGCAGCAAATAATGCCCACGGCATGTCTCCATCCATGTGTTTTTTCAATTCCTGTATTAAACAGATGCATATGTGGTCAGGTCAGTGATTAGCCCAGCTAATATGACAAATTAAATTTGCCAGAAAGCCTGTCATGTTGCCAGGAAGTTATACACATAAGCACACATCACTGACGTCAAGTACATACACACAAATTTCACTTGACATCTTATCTCTGTCAGTTATATACATGCCCAAACTTTTCCTGTGTCAAGATATCATGACAAGTATCACAATGCAGACATGCAGTTAGTTCATAAACCCCCTAAAAGCCACCCCTGCTGCCAACCACTAAGAACCAGGACACAACCATACCACTTCACTCAGTAATGGCATATTGCTGCCCATCTGCTACACGTAAACTCAGTTTCTTTCTCTGTGTAACACATCTACAGACAAGGCAAACACAACAAGGCATCCCTGCTAGCCAATCAGAGGTGATAATCTACCCAGTAAAATTGGGGCAGGTACTTTGCTTTCTGCCTTGCAAAATCCCTATGACTCCACAACTTTTTTGCTGAGACATTTTGGATTTGGCATAATGGTTAAACTCTTCACCTTGTAAATGCAAGGTACAGGGTTTGATTCTGTCCTTATGTTATTGTCTAGGCTTAAAATGGCCCTTCATGGAAGTTAGCCTAGTATTCAACTATGAACCTAATCAGGACACCTTGCAATGGTTTCATCGTTTCATCATTTGTTCATGAGTAGCACTTTTTTGTTAGCATTGGTTTTCTTTGGTAAAACTAGGTCTGCTATTTCAAAGTGGAATAGGCTCAATCTTGGAGTTCAGTCCTTTCTGTCCATGAATTTCCAGAATACTTAGTAGGACATGCATAGTACAGTTCTGATGAACATGTACTGGTCTGATTTGAGAGGTTAACAGCTGAAACCATCTAGAGATTCACAAGGCCTTGTATATCCTGACTCATATATCTATCTGAGATGCG
Source organism: Protopterus annectens (assembly GCF_019279795.1). Taxonomy (NCBI): domain Eukaryota; kingdom Metazoa; phylum Chordata; order Ceratodontiformes; family Protopteridae; genus Protopterus; species Protopterus annectens. The sequence continues at coordinate 530,814,161 of NC_056736.1, forward strand.
GAATGAGCTAACAGCAAACTTTTGCGATACCCAATGAAGCAAGACAAGAGAGCATCAAGAAAGCATACAGGATAACAATAAAAAAAAGAAATGTTCCATTTAATTATGCAGAAAAATTATCAAAGTTTTTTTTTTCAGAAACTAATCTCAGCTTTTGATATTTAGGCAATACGTTATGGTAAGCAAACTACACAGATAAAGAAACACACTGAGAACATAAAAGCTGACTTTCTGTAGCAAACTAATTTTAAACAGTGAGCATTTTGACACATGGCACATGCTTTCACCCCTATATAAAATGAACATATGCTGCAGACGTAGTCTTTATTTTTTTAATCTTGAGATAAAGAATTACTTTACACCTGTCTCTGGGCAGGCTGTATCACAACAGAAAACACATTTAGGAAAGAGTTAACTAAAACATTCCATCAAAGGGAACTCTGCAGCTGACATGGCAAGACATTGCATAATTTATTTGCATTTGGAAAATGCACGCAAGTCGGTTTCTGTTTTATTTATGATAATGTTTTTGACTTTCATATTCTTGGTTTGGCAATCATGAAAACAATTTAAAAGTTTTGAGATTTCAGAAAAGTTAAGCATTAAGATTTCTCCCTCCTTTTCTGTATTGGTTTGGTCCATTACTACACTGGTTCCTGCTCTACAGGAAAGGTATAGCTTCTCTTAGTGTTGTCAGGTGAGCTTGGTAGTTGCTGGAGGCTGATTTAAGGCCATTGATCTTTCTTTAGTTTGTAAATAAACTTTCTGATGAGGTTTACTGAAGAACAGCTAGAAGGACACTGAGCTGTGGAACTGGAGACAGGTGGTTTGCTTTCATTATACTGACAATTCATGTCCTGTGCATTATTGAAGAAAGTGGGGAACGGAAGCCCTTGAGCGACTAAGGTAAGATTTGTGAATGTTGTGCTTTGTGCTTGTTTGCACTTTATTCCCAGGTTTAATAATAATAATAATAATTATCCTGATAATAATGTAGTAAAGTTGTATTTATTGTCATGCTTTAAAGACAGCATGCCCTGCTCATGTTTGTACTTGTATACCTTTCATCATTAGAGTAGTGTCATAACTTGTTTGAGAAGTGGGAAGATGGAGCTTAAGTAAATATACATTGTGTTACTCTGTGACTAGTAAATGTCAATCTGGAGCTAATGTAGGTCAGAACATACAAAGTGTGTCTGGTTGAGTGCTGTGCCAAAAACAAAAATCTCCCTAATGCAGTGCATTCATCCCTTATACTTTTAAAGGGAGATCAGTTTAGTTGTTATATTTTTAATTATATTTACAAAATGTTTTCTGTTGTTTGCTAATTTTGAAAGGCATTATGGAATTCACATTTAGAGCAGGACAGTTAAACTGTATTGGACACCAGGAACTTGTTGGAGTACAATCTTCTGACAGAACTGAGATACTACACACAGCATAAGTTTTCATCAGAGTATTCACTGTTTACAGACTCAGTACATATATATCACATACCACCTTTGGCTTACAGCACACTCAGATTTATAGATATATCACTGTCCTGTAAGATTTTCACAACATTAAAACTACCCTGATCTATGTTATTTCAAAGGATGTGGTGGTTTGTGCCTATATGTGCTGCTTATAGAACTGCCTTAAAATTGCAAGCTTTGTATTTGTGAAGAAGTGTTACAGCCTGTAACTACAAAGTTCATACTGACAGAACTGGAAGGAAAAAGCGATACAGAAAATGACAGCTCTGAATAGCTGTAAGGAAGGCTTTCTGAAGGACAGGGAAATGTTTGTTTGCTGTCTGCAAGCTGCCGGGTAGCTTGGAAGGCAGAATTGAGTGGAAGGAAATCTTAGTTTACCATCAAACTAAAATCAAACTAAGGTTGGAAGGTTGGTGTAATAGTTAAGGTGTTTACCTTAGAAACACAAGGTGCAGGGTTTGATTCTCAAATGGGGTAACTGGTTAGGCTTAAAATGTCTCACAAGGGCAGGTAGCCTAGTACTAATCTATCATGATCTATAAACAGGTGGTAGTATATGGTGATGGAAACAGAACTGAGTAGACTCTACATGAGGCAATTTCAGCCATGGAAATAATTTTGATATCCTGACCACTCCCCCCCCCAAAAAAAAAGCAGTTGTGCTTAAGTTGATAAATTCTGTCTTAACTAAAAGGTGTAGTATGCTGTGTTGAACTTGGAGGGGGGGCAAGGTTTCATCAGAGTGATGACTGCTGTCTTGGGTATTTATGGGCCACCACTGCCATTGTAGGGCTTATTGTGGGACCACTGATTCCATATGAGAGAAGAGGAATCTGACGTAAGGGAAAAGTGCTGTGTTGCATATCTCTTAAGTGATTCAGATTTCACAGAATGTCACTATTTTTGTACCATCCCTCATAACATTTTTGATGTTTCTTGTGAGTCACTGAAGAGTACTGTCAGTTTGTAAGGTCAGAAAAATTGTTCTGAAAATTGTGCATGTTAATGCAAAACCTATTTTTGTATTAACTTTTTAAGTGAATTAGAGTAATATTTAAAATGGCCCTGATATTGGCCCATTGTCCCCCCCTTAGTTTTGGTTTGTCCAGACGTCTTGGGCAGAGAAGTTGAAACGTATGCTGTGAGGAACCAGAAATGGAGACAGCACCAGAATATCAGTGTATGCATTTATGGCACTGGACGTGCTACACTACAGATGCCTTTATGTAGGAGTCAGCAAGGCTAATGAGAATACAGACAGCAGATGCAGAGTAATGACATGGATGAAGACAAGTTGTAAGGTGAGTTGTTTGAGGTTATCCACAGGGTGAGAGCTACCACAACAATTGAGATGTATGTGAGTGCTAATTCAGAAAGATTAATGTGTATGAAAATGTGTGAAAAAAGATTGGTGTTGCAGTCACATGCACCCTTATATATGGACCATTGTGATGCTTCCTCTTTGCCAGGAAGGTCCTGCTCGAAACAAGACTGTTGCAAGAAAGGAATTCTGTACTGTTTTATAAATAAAATATGCACAAGAAGGGAAACTGTAATGTCTCATAATGTGTCGATCAGTTACTTATCAGGGAAAAAAGAACAACATTTTTGGAGGGGTGCAAACCCCATACTCACTCACTCACTCACTCACTCATATTCCCTGCTATTTATATATACCAATTCCATGACTGCACTACAGTGGAGAAATGTCAAATTCCCTTATCCCAGCTGTAACACAGCTGGCATGTTGGGGTCAACATTTTTCCTAGGTTTAACAAGTTGTCTATAATATATTATATAACCCACCTTCTGTTAGTGGGTATTATTGGATGGAAAGAATGGGTGCAGTAAGTACTGACAGGAGCACCAGTAATGGCTGAGGAGGAGAAGAAAATCTTTCTTGAAGTCCATGAGCAGGCAGCTGAAAACATCTTGCATTTTAAGTGATATCTGGTTACTTTCCATTGTTGTACATAAAATACATATAGCAGCACATAAAGTACAAGCAGTTAATATTACAAAGCAGTTTGAATGTACTTACAGTACTTAATATAGCACAGTACTCAATGAAACATTTAGAATTAGTTACTGGATAATTGAGTTCCTAGCAGTATATTCAGTATGATGTCTTGGTTGAAAATTTTAGGAATTCCGTACACCTTCAGAAAGAATAAATGAAATTAGTAAAATGAATATGATAGGCCATGTGAAAATAAGGATATGGAAGAGAAGAGAAGTTGTCAGGACTATAATACAGAGAAGAACATTGGCACTGAATAGATGCACTGTTTTAGATCATGTTCCACATAAAGTCATAATAGTAGTAGAAGATGCCCTAAGAGATGATATATAAAGTGACTGGAGTTCTAACCAGGATTATTGTCTCTGCCTTCCCACTGATTGCCAGGATAAGCTCTGGCTCCCCACTGACTAAAAAGTGTAAAGGAGGTATTGAAGCATGGATGAATGAATAAATGAATGAATAAAAAAACAGCACTAAATGCTAGCTGGACTGCGGTGGTGGTGCTGCGGTAGCGTTGTCGCCTCACAGTTAGACGTCGCCCATTTGATTCTCAGTTAGAGCGTCTTCTGTGTGATGTGGTGACATGTGTGAATGGGCGTTCCTTTGTTGAAGGTTGTGCGTTAGGCCCGGCAAGCCAGCATGTAAAACTCTACTGCCAATCATTAGCGGACCGGAGTTCCGCTGTGGCGACCCCTAACCGGGAAAAGCCGAAAGAAACAAACAAACTAAATGCTAGCCGGCATTAGTTACTTACCTTCTGATGCCACATATAAAAAGTCTGTCATGCTGATAACAGCTCTTTAGTTTTAAAATTAAGGGACCTAGTTGTTGCTCCAATCCTGTATTTTCAGGAAATGAATTGCAATAAGTGGCAGTGAAAGAGGTCTTTGTCTGACGTTTCTGCAGTAATTGGTTACAAGAAATTTAGCTACAGATAGCCTCAAAATGTGGGTTTCTGAGATGGAAGGATACATAAATGCAAAGCAATGTATTTACAAAAGTCAAGTAAATAACTGTTTCTGTTGCTACTGTTTTTTTTTCCCCTTTGTGTCATACTGACAAACATCTCAGTACTCTATACCCTTTGCTGGGTCTTCTTTCACTCCAGTAACCATCCCTGATTAATGTCCAACTTCAAGCCTGGGCCAGTGAGAAGCTTAACATCATGGGGGGGGGGGGGCACTGCTGTCTAACTTTCAGTGCAGGTTTTTATTGTCTTTTATGACCTCCCCGAGACCAGGGCTACTTCCCTCATTGGACCACACCTCCTCTTAGGTAGCATCATTGTTGAATGCCATCACTCCCTACCAGTGCCTCAGATACCTGAAATTCTAGTCAAATCCTGGTTGCCTAGACCCTAGGGCTTTATCCCTCTATGTCATGGTGCTGAGAGATCTAATAATAGGCACCATACAAAATTAAAAAATAGTCATAAAATGTGAATACATTAAGAAACTAATTACCGCTACTATGGAACAGTCCCCATCCACATAAGCAAAGTTCTTCTCTGTCCATATTCATGTGCAACATAGATCTATGCATGGTAAACAGACAATTTACCCAAGGACTGACCCTGTACTGCTAATGGACAGAGGCAGCTCCTAAATGCTTTATCCCATGCATGGTTCCCTCAAATTATCTATGGTATGATCCCAGTTATTCTCATTTGAGGTAATCTATAATTATCAACCATCACATAAAAGTCTCACTCATTTGTTACAAATTGTGAGTGATTGTTCCTAAATAATCACTAGATTAATGCTTGGAGTAATTGGAAAGAGGCAGAGTAGAATGACTGGGTTGGGCCTCTGCCTTATCCAGATAAAATCTAAGGTGACGGCATTTCATTGAAGTGCAGATGGTACCCAGGACATTCCTATAAGGGACTGAGACCAACACAGTGGTTCTGTGAAAGGGATATGCCACTTTTTTCTTTTTAATTGATTCTGGTGATCTTTCACCCTATGATATCACTGAGTAGAACCCTATATGTAATAAAAGAGACCCCAGAATTGAGCTGCATAGGATTCCGGGGGGGGGGGGATGATGATGAAGAAGAATTCATCTTTGAAACCATCCTTGACTCTAGTTCTTAGCAGAGGGAGTTAACACATGCGCACTAGGTAGACTATAACCCACAGCAGAACTTAAGACACTGTAGAAGGACCTTTTTGTCAGCAGTTTCAGATCCTGATGGGTGATCAGGTAAGAAAAAGGTAGAGTGCAGTCTTTGATGTGTCACTACAGTAAAGTTGTTAAATGCACTAAACAGTGCAATTTCAATGCTGTGACATATAATGATAGTAATAATAATAAAAAAAAAAAACTTTTGGATCTTTGTGAACATCAGTCGACTCGTATGGATCTCGGAAAGAGTGGACATAGGATTCCTGATTGCATAAAGAGCTTTTTTTGATACTCTTGCTAACAAATGGAAGGTTAGAGATTGGTAGAAACATTTTCAGAGCTTTGAGAGTTAAAGAAAAAAAACATCTTTAAGGACTGGAATTACAGATAAATGGGAAGATACCAGTCCTTAATGAGTTTTTTGATAATTTGGTTAATAACTGAACTTAGCACATTAAGGCAGGTAATAACCAGTCTGGCAGGAGCAGGATCCAGTTCGTAGGTGGAAGGATGCAATGTAGAAAGCAGGTCCTTTCAGCTCAGCGTAGCCACTAAAATTAAACTCCAGTTGGCTGCAGGCCATGTCATTAATGGTGCAATCACAAACACTCTTATACTTAGTTCACTCTCCTCTCAGCAGCAGCAGCCAGAACATCCATGACCATGATTAGAACATGCACTTTGTGTCCTTACTTCTGGCTCTAAAAAGAACTTGCAGGTAACCACAAATAGAATCTGTTGGTTCATTAACTTAGCCTTTAGACTTGAACACCATTGTGCTGTTGTGAAAAAAAAAAAAAGCTGAATGGCTACCAGTGTAACAAAGATCTGATCCAGTCTTAGGGTCACTTCTGCATCAACTGCAACATTCAAACTTATTTTCTTAGCTAACAAGAAGGCTTACAATTAGAGAAAGAACACTCTGAAACTAACTCTGCTTACTTCCTTCATAAAACTGAGAGTGGCACTAACCACAGTTTCTCAATGTTAGGCCCCCAAAACATGGGCGTCCATTCTTGCCTCCATTGAAGATGCATGCTCCTTTCCCAAGTTTAGATCAAAGCTTAAAACATACTTGCAAAATAAAGGCATTTGTAAATGCTTCAGCATCGGACAATAACTTAAACTTCCTAGAAAGCAAGTTAAGAAATCCACCCCTTTTAACCCATTCAATACTCAATACAGAAAGCCCACTCAACCTCGTAACCTTCTCAATACCAATTACGCAAGCAAAATAAATAACTCCTTGTAAATATAGATATATATCTCTATACCACACACAGGTTTAGCTTTAGTTGACCCCCCCCCCCTTTGCTACTACAACCTCACTTCAGTTCCTTAATGCGTTCTCTTGCTGTCTACTATACTATTAATTGGGTCTACTTCATTTGCCCTAACTTCCGATTGACCGACACCAAATGACCGACACTTCATTTGAGCGACAAGTATTATTGGCAAGTAAATGGGATATGCCCCCTTCCCCACTGTAGTGCGACCCTGGAGTTAGAATATATAGTTAGGGGGGGTGTGGGGCGTGACACTTCTCTGTGTGGTGAAAACTTTAACCATTGTACCATCCCACAACCCTACATTTTAAAAATAAAGCATCACTGAGTGTAATAGCTTCCTTGGTATGTTTCATATATAAAGTAACACTATATGGCATCCGTGAGCAATGAGGGCAGGCATTCAGAGGTGTGCATCGCTGATGTCATGCAATCCCCCATGGATGTTGTTGTGAGTCATCAAGACCCCTTAGGCAAGTACATGAGTGATGACTTGCTGAGAGAGTGTGCTGTTAATATGAAATTCCCACACCATATTAAGTCAGAACTGTGACTGGAAACCTAAACTCAAATGCAACCTATTTAGTCTAACCTGCTAACTGGTTAGATGCCATTTTATCACTTCTATCATGTCCAAGTGTGATACTAATTAAGCATCCAAAAACTAAATGGAAAGAAGAAAAATGACTTTGTTGTATCAGCATGAAATTCAGGGTCGAGAGTTCACATTTTCAGCCAGTAAAACAATGCAAGTTATTTTAGTACACAAAACACAACTAGTGTCTAATTGTGGTGCTATTTAAGCTTCCAAAAACTAAATGGCAAGAACAAAGGCGACTTTGTTGTGTCAACATTGAATTCAGGTTCAGTAGTTCACATTTTTAGCTAGTTAAAGTATGCAAGGTGTTGTAACACACAAACAGCACCATCTGTGAAGCTAGGCTCATAACTGGACAGGATACTTGGATACAATTTCTTTAATTATATTATTAATGAGCAGTTTTACAAAAATGGCATCTGCATGTTATTTATGCATGGAATTCCATGAAAGCCCTTCCTTCCATGTGAAAAAAATTTGTGGTATTCTTATTCTGAATCCACGGTCTCCCCACCCTGTTGTATACCATGATATCTACAAGTACCAGTCGACAAGTCATTAGAGGAAAAACTCTATATAGTACAAATTACATCCAGGAATTCATCAAATACAAATGGAAAATAATTGTTGTATATTAGAGCAAAGCAAAATACAATAATCTTGCAACCAAAGTATTATCAGAAAATCCGTAAGGAAATATTACTAATAGATAAAAGTAACTTTGAATTACAAACTCATCTTTTCCTTCCTCCCCATGAAACAACCTAGCAATAATAATGACAACCTTAATGAATTAAGAACTCCTCTCACCCCTACTTTAAAATAGTGTAACATTTATTGAAAGTCCGGATCTCTTCTCCTCCCGGAAAACAGAGTAGCATTTGTTGAGAAGTCCAAGTTAAATCAATTTAAAAAACAATAATCAACTAATATTAAAAAACAGTAATCCACTAATAACAGATAAAACAACCTCGATTAATTAATCTCTTTCTTTCTCTAATCCCCCCATAACAGTGTAGCATTTATTAACCCCCATAACAGTGTAGCATTTATTAGAAGTCCAGTCAATAGACATAATCAAGTAACATAGATGTAAACAGCCTTGATGAATCAAGAGCTCGTTATCTGACCCCACCCACCATAAAACAGCCAGCAAAGTCCCCAACTGCCCTATATAGCTACAGCAATAACCAGAATTGGCAGCAATGACAGGAGGATACCCCAAAGTTTTGCCTCTTTGCCATTCCTTACAAGTCTGTTATCACTTCTCATCAGATGGAATAAGAGAGTGTGAATTAATATGCATTTTTCTGAAGTTTTCTATTATAATTCTAATTATCTTCATTAAATGCAATTCACCTCCTGCTTCTCCAAAAAGGTAATTGTTTAAAAAAAGTCATTAAGCCAAACTACATTTATGCATTTGATCTACATTACATTTTAATTTGACTCCTCCACCAGTCCACTATACCTGGCAACTGTCCAGATTTTTACCTCATATTTTTTCATCTGTTTCCCATAAAATTTTTGGTTTTCTGGCGGAGCACTGGTGATTGAAGTCACTAAATAATGACAGCCACTTCCTTTTCTTCAGAAAATGCATGCTAGTAACATAACATGAGAAAGTGAGTATGCAGGTGATGCATATTTAGTCTGGTGAAAATATGGCTTTGTAGAGGACCATTAATTTTTGATGTCACTGATATGTCAATCCAAAGATTAATGCTGATGGTGACACCTAGTTACTTGGTATTTTAGATTGTGTCTAGTTTTATATTCTCTGGGGATAGTACAGCAAAGTTATATTGGTCAGGAGATGACATTTTGGATAGGTGGAGTATAGCTAGTCTTTTTAGCATTGAGTATTAAGTCTGAATTTAGCAGGCAATACTCTAGAAGAGTATGAAGCATGAGTGACTGATCTGAAGCTTATTTAAGGAAGGGGCTATGCAAATGGGTGTACAATTATCGATGTACTGAATAATAGAGAGGCCTGATGCACTGTTATTAATGAATATATTGAATAATAAAGATGCAAGTATAGATTGATGAGCCCACTTATGCTCACAAGGAGAAAGGCTGAGTGTGCGATTAGCCACTTGACATGTTGGCTTCTGGGGTTCCTGTTAGATGACCAAAGGTACATTCTTTCAAATGCGTCTTGGTCGAACTTGAAAAGATGAAAAGGCAAAATGACGAAGTGGCATATAAGCAAATTTTTTCCCTGGGAAAGAAATTGCTTGGCCGCATCCGTTACTTTGCAGTTTTCATCACTGTAGTGCAATCTCAGAGTTTGTATATTTAAGTAGGATGTGTGTTGCGTGGGGGGGCACAGCCCCCCCATGTCGGGGTGTGGGTAGTGAAGGCCCCCACTTTATGTTTTAAGTGTATTTTGTTTTTCTTTTTTTTTTTTTTTTTTTGGAACAGCAATTTTATTTATTTATTTTTTTTCCCCTTGGAAAAGATCGCTGTTCTAAGCATTTGAGTTTGTAAGCTTTCGCTTACATAGGGTCGATAAATCATCGTTCACTTTTCTAAGCGTTCGATGATTTAATATAGACTCTGCTTCTGTTATCAAGGTGGCCTTTGAACTGCAGAGTGGTCCCATTGGACATGTGAAGGTGTTTGAGGGTATGGTGCAGTAGGGGATTGGAAACTGAGTCCAGTACTTTGGAAAGGTCCAAAAAGGTTGCTGAGGCTAGTTGTTTGTTGTCACAGTATGCGTTAATAGTATTAAGAACGGAAAGCAAAGTGTTTTTTGTACTGCAGTTTTGTCAGAAACTGTGCTGCATAGTGGCATGTTGTTTATTTTCAAGGAGCTACTTGAGTAGCTGACAGTGAACACTTTGCTCCAGTATTTTTGATAGCTGAGTGAGAATAGCTATAGGTCTGTAATTCCTTAACTCAGTTATAGTGCCTCCATCATCTAAAGATAGAAGTCTGTTTCAGTCTTTGATGCTCACCAAAAGTGCTCTTCTCAGAACCCACAATGTGCCCTGAATTAACCCCTGCAATTCATACAGTTATATGCATCATTCAGTAGCATATCTAAATATGATTGTAAATGCTTTTTAATAAGACCTGTTGCTCCTACTACTATTGTAAATGTCTGGGTATCCTTCTTCCACATTGCCCTTGTTTCTGCCTGCAAATCCTGGTATTTTATGACTTTGTATGTAAGCCACTGTAATCAATGCATGTAGCAATTTCAATGATCAGTGCTACTTTTGCCCTCTTTTTATGGACTACGATACCTGGTTTTCTCTCATCTGCTTTTTTGAACTGCTGTAATGGATGAACCCGTAAGATAAAAGCTTCATCATTCTCTATAATGCTTTGTGGCACATGTTTTCAATGCTTCTCAACTACTTCAGTATTTTAATGTTTGTACAATTCTCAATGCAACAGTCTTGCTACATTGTCTTTCAGTATATAGCCCCTCTGTCATCTGTGTATCCTAGTCAACAAGGTGTGTGACTTCTTTCCAATTCTTTTTTACAAAACCTACATTTGTCTGTTTCCCTGACATGCTCAAAGGACTTTGAAAACTAACGTGTACGTAGCCCACTATCCTGCCTTTCATCTTTTGGTTTAAATTCACCTCTCCTTAACCATTTCTGTGTGAGATCCTGATTGACATGAAGTTGTTCCAGGTGTTTTCTGTACTTGTAACTATATTTATGCCGTTTCCATATTTCTTGCTTTCTCATATGATCTTTCTGTGTGAGATCCTGATTGACATGAAGTTGTTCCAGGTGTTTTCTGTACTTGTAACTATATTTATGCCGTTTCCATATTTCTTGCTTTCTCATATGATCTTTCTCCTTATATTTTTTTATTTTGTTTTTTCACACATTCACTTGCTGCCTGATTTTTCTCTGTTTCTGTTTTGATTTCCATTTCTGCCTGACTGTGATGTGCTTCTGCTAAACTAAGCAGGAAGTCATCTTACATTGTTCTCCTTTTGTTTTAAAACTTTCACTATGTTTGGATCTGATGTGGTCAGCAGATACCTTTGCAGGCCTGTGATTGCAGATCTATATATGTAATCCGTTTTGAGGAGGCCCATACCTCCTTCACAATGAGGACTATATAATCTTGTGATACACTGATTTTTAAATATTTGATGAGTTTGAAGCATTTTTCTTCTTTTTCTCTCCCAATGATCCAATCACTTTTGGAGCCAGTCAAGTCACCAAAAGTTACAAAACTGTAAGCTAGAATAGGAAGAGAAAATTGATTTATAGGTTGGACTTTTGTTGCTAGATATCGGGGCTGTTTTGAGGATTAGTTTTAATTTTCTAAAATATTCTTTACTGAGTTTTGTTCTGATTTGCTCATGTTTAACTGTTGATCCTTCATTAATTTCCAAATATGTATATACTCCTTCCTGCTCAGTTTTCTTTATACAGTAAACTCTCCGTTAACTGGCACGCATGGGGATTGGTAGATGCCGGATAACTAGTTTCTGGTTGCTTGAGAGTTACTACTAAATGTAGGCCCGACTAATACTGTACCCTATACTATTTGTTTGGTTTGACTTGTTCTCAGGTTGGGGAGAGAGGGGAATTTATTCCTATCTTTCTTTTTAAAAGTCTAAAACTCTAAAAACGTAAGGTATATTTCTGTAAGGGGGAAACAAAGTGCAACACATGAAAATTGTTCTGTATTTCCTTGATTTTTTTAAATTAATTAATTTATTTTTTTGCTGGTTGCTTGAGTTCTGGTTAACTGAGAGTTTACTGCATCACATTCCTGTCCCAGTCTGATATTTTCTTGGTGCAGCAGATTTCCTGCTTTAAATGTTGCTTTTGCACATTTGTCAAGACCAAATGACATTCTTATATCATCTGAAAAAGGTTTGACCACTTACAGTTTTGTTTTCAGCTCCTCTTCTGATGAACTATGCATTTTTTAATCATCCAAAAAGATGAAAAGTTGTTAAACGTAGGTCATGGCTACAATTTGGCTCCCAGAAAACAACTGTCTGTTAAGTAGACAGCTTAATGGGTTAAAGGCAAGACAAAAAGGCAGCAGTTGCAAGGAGTGAAAGGGACAGAATTATCTCTGGGATAATAATTTGTCCTTTATTGTGGCTTAGCTGCAAAGTGTTTGCCACTGGTTGCTTAATGTAATTGATCAGTATAGGGTATTTCTTTTACGGGTGGCCACGGTGATGCAGCGGTTAGCGTTGCCGCCTCACAGCAAGAGGTTCTCCGGTTCAATTCTCAGCTGGGGTGCCTTCTGTGCAGAGTCTGCATGTCCTCCCTGTGGTCGTGTGGGTTTCCTCCGGGTGCTCCGGTTTCCTACCACATCCCAAAGACATGCTGTAGGTGGATTGAACACTCTAAATTGGCCATAGGCATGAGTGCGTGCATGTGTGTGCCTTCTGTGGAAGGTTGGGTGCTGGGCTGGCAACTCGACACTGTAAAACTCCACTGCCAGTCATGAGCGGACAGGTGATCCGCTGTGGCGACCCCTAACCGGGAAAAGCCGAAAGAAGAAGGGTATTTCTTTTACATCTGTAAACACTCCTTTATCCATGAATGTAGGATGCTGCCAAATGCTTTATTTTATAGAATATCCATGCTATACTTAGATTCTTTCACTTTTTACACTTTTCCTTTATGATTTTACTTAACACAAAAGATTTTTTGTTCCATATGAATTTCTTTTACTACCCTTTTGTTGTATTGCCGTGATTGCGTGATTGCGTTTTTTCCTAAGTAACTGTCAACTCTGTCGTCATCAATTCCAATGTATAATTTATACATTGTCAGAAGGCAAGTTATTGGTCTGTAGTTTTTAGGGTAGCTTGCAGGCTCACTCTTAAGGAGGAGTGTTATTAAAAGGATTTTTGTAGGTATAGAGTATACACACTGGGAAGGCTAGTGCTTCTACTGATAGCTGGATATATTCTACTGGAATATTGTCTTCAGCTAGTATATTTGGCTTTACTTTCTGCAGCAGTCTTTTACGTTGTTGTTGGGAGTGGTTTATGGGTGATGTTAGGGTAGCTGTATGTTTAAGTGGGCTATGGGTAGTGGTGTTTTTGGACAAGTGTGTGTTTTTTTTTTTTTCTTTCTTTTTTTTAACCAGTAATGAAATTCATTAATGAAGTGGAAATTGAAGGTGGCTGCTACTTTTGTGACATTGGGTTAGGCTGGAAAGGTTTTCCTGCTTTTACAAGTTTGTTAACGGAAGCCTAAAAACATTCTGTGTTTTTAGCTGCTTATTTTGTTGACTGAAGTTGTGTTTTTTGTCCTTGTTTATTGGGGGTTTAACTTTATGTAGGTTTGTGTAGTTCTGATAGTTGCAGTGGGTTTTACTGATCTGTCACTGTTTCCACGCTTGGTCTTTTTTTCTTTTCATAAGTTGATTTGTTGACCTATTAAGCCGATGGATAGGATCCAACTATTACTCTTCTTTTCTTGCAAATGTGAATCAGAATGGTTAGGAAGATGTTACATTTCAGCTGCTTTATCTAAAGAGAAAAACTTTACTGGGTGCCAGTCGCACACTTGTAAGAAGATATAAAAGTTTCAGGATTTAAAAGTTTTGTTAAATTATTAACTAGATTTTACTGGAGAGAGTCGGGGGCAGTGCTGCATTACCTAATGGTATATGTGGGGTGCTGGTGGTGGTAGTCACTTGTGATAACAGGGAGAGTTCCTGCTTCTTGGGTTTTGCCTGGATTAGAGACCAGAATCCAGTTTACAGTTATGGATGCAATTACAACCTTGTTAAACCTGGTTGGTGTTTTAATATCAGTAAAGTTGTAGAGGTTCGCTCAGTACACTGACGATGCATGTAACAAGTTTATCAGTTGATAATTAGGTTACTAAGCATGATAGCTTTGAGTTAATTTTTTTTTGAGAGTCGGGATAGCATATCCTCAGAAGTCTATGGATTTCTTTTTAGGGGGATGTATAGGCATATGATACACATTACTTTCTTTGAGCTAATTTGATGGAGGCTAATTAGACAATCAGCATTGTCAAAGAGGGGTATCTTGTGTAGATATGGCTACATTTGTAATTGTACTGTGGTACTTGATGGTTACACCTCCAGCTTTTTGTTTTGTGATCAAGCCTTGGGGTACTCTGTCTTTGTGACAGAATGCCTTAATTTTTAATTGCTTTAACCGGTTTCTGTAATTCTAAAGATATCTGGGTCTGTTATGCTGCCCACGAGTAGAGTTTTTTTATTTCTTATTACAAAGACTTTGCATGTTGAAGTTAATAAATGTTATGTCTGAAGTTATATTCTGGACTTTGGATTTATTTTATTTATGTTTTTCTGGACTGTGATTGAGGACATGGTGCTTTGAGTAGCACTGGGGTCAGGATTGGGTTGCTTAACCCCACTGATTGAACATTGCAGTTTAGCAAGGATAATAAAGATGGTGGAGAACAGACTATTAGGTTTTCAACAAAGTGAGCGTGAGATCAAGTACCATTGTTTGGAGTTGCACAATGCAGACAAATTTAGTTTTCAGCAAATGTACATCTGTGCATCTCTTACAGGAATGGACAAAATGTGCCCAAATCATACTCTTTTTCTGCCAAAGATTTCACGATTGTTTGTGTTTGTCAAGAAAACCAATGTAGTAACTGTTGGGGATTTAGTGATAATGAAGACTGTTTGTTCCATGAACTGAATGTTTAATTTTGTGTTCTTTATTCTTTTATTCAGAACTATAGTGGGGCACTTCTAGTGGGACTCTACCCACAACCATCTGCAGGATGGTAAGTGAACAGAGGATGCTCATTCATCTGTTGATGAATGGCTCCTCTAATGCACATTCAGTCAAACTTAAAGTTGTCTGGTTTTTGCAGACAGTCCATACATTTCCTATTCCATCCATGAAATCTAGCTTGAGAAATTTGTGGCACACCATTTTTTTATCAGATGTGTACTTCTGAAACATAAAATATCCCCACTAAATTTAGCAGGATTATTGCCCTTTTATATACTTGTGACATGAGGCAGGTCTTTTGCAGGTTGCATGAAACATGAAAATGTTTAACTGGTAAAATAAAACTCATCCTCAGAAAGTTTGTAACTGGAGTTCAGCATTAAACCATTAATCCTAGGACCCTTGAGCTGTGAGGCAGAAATGTTAGTAAATAAACCATAGTGCCACCCATAGCTCTCAACCTTCCATCTCCAAAATGAGGAACACTAGCCCTCATAATGTGGAACAAATGGGCAAAATGTGGAACACATACTAATGGCTTACTAACAACTTCAACTAGGAAGGCCATAGGATGGTTAAAATAGGCTGGTTTTGCTTATAAAGAGGATCTTTTAATGAATTAATATGATTCATTTCTATTTAACATGGATTTCACTTAAAACAATTCCTATCACTGAATGTGTGACAGTCTTTCAAGGTGGAACTTTGAGGAACATGAACTTTTTAAGACCCCAAATCAGGTACGTTCCTCGTAATGAGGTACACGAGAGGTATGGTGCCACCTATTATTATATAGTAATGACTTGAGTATAACATGGGCTGCTTTTTGCATCATTATGGCCTGGGTTTTATCAGAGAGTAGATACTTGTGATCAGAATTTAAAATAACAAATTAGCATATAATTGTATTGTTTTGTTGATTCTCTATTCACAAACACAATTTGTTACTGTGCTGTTTGGGCCAAGCCATTTGAATCAACCCACGTAGCTAGTTGTTTGCCTTGGGATGCAGACTAAGTGGCAATGTTTTGCTGCAGCTGCCCTCCTTAGCTTATGCAGCACACCTTAAGACCTATTCTGTCATTGATAACTCAGTGCCAAAGTGTGACCTATTAGTTAAAGAACAAGTTATCAGTGCAAGGTATACATTAAATAAATGTTGCATGTAGTTTCAATTTTCAGAACAAAATGAAAGTGGCAGCATTTTACTTTAACCTTCCTTATCTCTGCCTGTTAAACCTGTCATGTACCGTAGTATAAATGACATTAGTAAGGTGTCTGGCATGTACCATAGTATAAATGACATTAGTAAGGTGTCTGGCATGTACCGTAGTATAAATTACATTAGTAAGGTGTCTGGCATGTACCGTAGTATAAATGACATTAGTAAGGTGTCTGGCATGTACCGTAGTATAAATGACATTAGTAAGGTGTCTGGTATGTACCGTAGTATAAATGACATTAGTAAGGTGTCTGGCATGTACCGTAGTATAAATGACATTGGTAAGGTGTCTGGCATGTACCGTAGTATAAATGACATTGGTAAGGTGTCTGGCATGTACCGTAGTATAAATGACATTAGTAAGGTGTCTGGCATGTACCGTAGTATAAATGACATTAGTAAGGTGTCTGGTATGTACCGTAGTATAAATGACATTAGTAAGGTGTCTGGCATGTACCGTAGTATAAATGACATTAGTAAGGTGTCTGGCATGTACCGTAGTATAAATGACATTAGTAAGGTGTCTGGCATCCCCGTCATGTACCATAGTATAAATGACATTAGTAAGGTGTCATGCCAATCTCCATCTCTTTTACTAATGGCATAAATGTTACAAAACCACAGTAAATATTTTTAGCAGTGTTGTGCTCTAGCTACAGCCCCTAGCTTCCTTAGTGTAATTAGGTATTGCACAAACCACAATTTTCCAATTAACCACCACACTTGTAGAACACTTCATTTTGGCCTTTCTTCTCAGTCCTTTACTACTCAAACATTTAAAGTGTCTGACTTTAAAAGACCTAGAAAAACGAGAAGGCTGGATCTACAGCAAAACAAAAAAACCCTGTAAAAGCTTGACCACCCATGCCCAAGCCAACATCCACTCCTTAAAATAACTCTAGTGTATTCAAACTTGTCAGATTTTGGAAGCATTTCTAAGCTTATAAATCTTCCCTGAGGTCATTTAGTCTAGTATTTGCCTATGAAGCTATGAACCTAGAAGTGCTTAGTGCCATTATGGTCATATTTTAGTAGGCCTTGTTCAGCAGAATTTGAAGAGATAGGAGGAAAGATTTTGTCGTCGTTGTTGCTGTATTTGTACCATCACTGGAATCCCTTTTTATGTTGACTGTGCATGCAATTGTCACCACAGATGGTGCTTACATGTAGTACAGGGCAGAATGGCAAGGTCGTCTAAGCACTCTACATCTGCAGTCTCACTCTTTGCGTCTGTAATTTAACAAATAGAGGTGCCTACTGATACCCATTGAGAAGTTATTAATGTTGTCATCCAGTAGCACTGTATACTGAAATACAAAAGCAGTTTTACTGAGACAAGAGAAGTATGCATCAGTCATCATGTTGTCCCTTCTGTGGCAACTCATTACACTTCTAGAGTGACGACTGATGCAAACATTTTGTTTTGTGATGCTACTTCTGTCCATAGCTGGTACTCGCGTGCGAAATGAAAATGGAGACCGCTCCTTGTTTTATTTATCATCATCCTGCATTTGGTGGCTAAAAGAAGAGAAAAAGCTAACAATACACAGGGCATACAATACAAATTTTGCACATTATAAAAGCAAGTATTTTACCTACAGAAATGGTTACTATTATGTGATATGAAAGTATTTAAACCATCTGTGGTATTTTTTAATGTAAAGATAATTTTAGTGGGCTTTTTTCCATTTGTTTTTTAAATCCTGTAATTCATTAAGCCCGATTTATATCTTTTGTTTAGTTGTTAGCCATGCTAGAGCACTGATCACATTGTCCTTTCTGAGGCTCTGACAGGGACCACTATCTGCTAACTGGTGCATTTAAAGTAAAGTAATAGATAATAGAAACTGAAGGAACTGCACCCTAGGCTACATAAAGCAGCTCATTAACAGCATTTCTTCTCTAAAATTAGAATAAATTCATTTTTGCAGGGTGTTTCTACCTTTATGGTTTATATATGCAGTAACATTTCTTGCTGGTTCTATAAATTAAATATAAATACTTCTAAGGAGAATGCAACTTTAAGAGCTTGGGTTGGTTCAGTGTTGCTGAGCGTAAGACCCTGACTATATACAGGAAAGATTTAAGTTCGACTAAGTGAATATGCATTAGAGGAACCAGCCATTGAGAGATGAATGCCCTCTGTTCAGTTACCAGCCTGGAGATGGCTGGGGGTAGGAGTCCCATCAGAAGTGCTCCACTTAGGGGACAGCTCAAGACTGCAGCATTTGCAGACTCAGGAAAAGATTGTCAATAAGTTTGCATATAGTCTGGCTGGAATTGCAGGTGTGCACAACAACAGTGTTGTACTGGGTCCAGTAGTGCTGGTATTGCACTGTGCTTTCTGGGTTGTGATGGTGGGGTAACATTAAAACCAAAAAAACAAACAAAATCTAGCACGTCTAGATGACAGCTGTAATCTACTCTTACTTTCATCCCTTAGTCCACATGTCCTAGGGGGCTGGAGGTTAGTAAAGCATGAATAGACTTGGAGAGGAGTTTGATGGTTGTGCTGGGAAGTGACAAAAAATTGCTTTAAACCTTTATTGACCTATATGCCATGTGGATGTGCTTGCTTTGGGGTAGAGGTTAAAAGATAGTCCAAGTATTTTTACTTTTCTGCTTTGACTGTCACTTAACCAACTATAGCTTTATCCCAGTTTTAATGAATCCCTGTATATAGAAGCTGGGCTCCATCTCTGCTTACATGGCTGTATGAGTTCTAAATGACACTGTATCATTGTGGGAAGTCCTTATCTATTAGCATGGGTGCGGGACTTTAAGCACATCTCCTGTATACAACTGTCAGAGTTCCATATCTGATTATGTGACTGCATCAGTTTTAAAAGAGACTAATATATATATATATTTATTAAAAATGTCATGTCTGCTTGTATAACTGCATAGAATTTCAATTGGACTCTAGCATAACTGCAGAAGCTTGGGTTTTAAATGTGTGTGCATGTTTGTTTGTTTGTTTGTGTGTATAATGTATTATTATGTGACTCCATAGGTTTTAAATGCAGCCCTGTGTCATAATTCCCATTTGTTAAACAGGTAGGCCCACTGGACCCGTAGTCTGTTCTCTGGTCACCCCTGAAAAGGAAGTCTGGTTAAATGAGATAAATGAGGGTTGTGGGAATCGAACCCTGTGTCACAGTATTAATAATCTACATCAACTTCCAGACTATACAACACTAGAATCTCCATATCTGCTTATATAGCTATATGTATTTTAAATGAGACCTGTTCCTGCAGAAACACAAGCAACCTCCATCCCCCAACACAACCCAAATGACACATAGCCCACAGACTCAGTGTGCCACTCAACCACAGCCAATAAGGCAAAACAATGTACCCAACACACTAGTCATAGGTGACTCTATAGTCAGGCACACTGATGTCCCACTCACCAGGCTAAACAAGGAGAAGGTTACTGTCAGGTGCCAGGATCC
This sequence comes from Protopterus annectens, assembly GCF_019279795.1. Lineage (NCBI taxonomy): Eukaryota > Metazoa > Chordata > Ceratodontiformes > Protopteridae > Protopterus > Protopterus annectens. Next base: position 530,834,046 of record NC_056736.1, read on the forward strand.
GCCACATAACCCACGCACTCAGGTCACTCCACAACAAGTACAAATATGACTCTGTCATTGTCCATGTTGGTGTGAATGACCTGAGACATACCTCCCTGGACTACATGAAAAGAGACATGGGAAGAGCTCTCCAATCTTGTAGCCCAGGCAGGTATGACCCTAGCCCTGAGTAGCATTCTGCCATCGCCCTGAATGATACCGCAGTACAAGGACAAAATGATTGAGCTCAACAATTGGTTAAGCTTCTGGTGTCATTCTAAGGGGATCCAGTATCTGTCTGCTTGGAATGACATGGTCGACAGACCATGATGCTTTGCCACAGATGGCCTGCACCTGTCACCCCTGGGATTCCGGATACTGGCTAAGGCTCTTGCTGCCCATATAGTGCCTTTTTTAAGCAAAGTTCGAATAACAAATTCACCACCGTAACAGGAATAGGCAAGCAAAAACTGAGGGTAATGCTACTCAATGCTAGAAGTCTAAATCTCAAAATGCACTCACTCGAGGCACTCCTTAAAATGGAGAACATCGATATCTGTACAGTGACTGAGACTTGGTTCAAGGCTCCAGAGAGCACCCCGGCACTACCAGGCTATAACTAATAACACACTTTTCGACCATGTAACCCGGACCGAAACACCAAAGACGGAGGTGTGGCCATATTCATTAAGGATATCCACACCTCCAGGCTAGTTGCTCAGCATAATGCATCTGAGGTTATCCAAGTGCAACTAACTCTGGGCAAAACTGCAATCCAAATTGTAGCTTGCTACAGATCCCCCACCATGCCCCAGGATTCCCACTCCTCTTTTCTTGATGTACTGAAAAATATTAGGATTCAGCCAAACACCCTAATAATGGGCGACTTCAACTACCCCACCATTAACTGGGAAAACTACTCCTGTACCAACTTCTTAGCTCAACGCTTTCTGGAATTCATAAACTCCAATGCCCTGGATCAACTTATCCACACCCCCACCAGGGCAACAATATCCTAGACCTAGTCATTACCAACATGAGTGACTGGTGTTCCACACCTGAAGTCAACTCCTCGTTGGTCCGATCCGACCATAAGCTAATCACCCTTGATATCCACATCCTGCCCCCACCCCCATTAAGGAAACCACAGTAAAAAATTTCTCCAAAGCCAACTTCATGCTTCTTAAGACAGAAGTGGTGAACTTTATGACACCCATGCAGATGGACAATACAGTTACAACTGCTGAATCCTACACAAATGCACTCTATAAGCACTTACACGAGTGCATGGATCATGCTATACCAAACAGAACCAAGACACTATCCTCCAAAAAAAAGGAAGCCAATCTGGTGGTCTCCTGCTGTAAACAAACTGTACAACAGAAGGAAGAAACTGTTGCAAAAGAGAGTAAAATCCCATGAGTGGAGGAGCTCGCTGGTCAGCCTCAGTAAGAAGCTGAGATCCCTTATAAGATCCTGCAAAGCTAGCTATGAAAACAAAATTGCCACTAATTCTAAGGACAACCAAAAAACATTCTATAGCTATGTCAAGAATCTTGATGGCAACACCCAGACCTGCTCTGAGTTACAGCACAAAGGCACAAAAATTACAGAACCAACTGATATTGCCAACATCCTGGCAGATCTTTACCCCCCACCCCCTAAAGGACCCATATCTATACAGGAAGAATGCAGAGTCCCTGTAATCACAACTACGCAGGTAAAAGCTGCACTCACTAAAGCCAAAAACACAGCATCCATGGGACCGGACAACATCCCAGGCTGCATTTTACACGAACTTCAGAATGAACTGGCTCCCCACTTAAGCACCATGTTCAATAATAGCCTTGCATCAGGCTTTGTGCCCACTGAATGGTGCACAGCAACAGTTATCCCACTCCACAAAGGGGGAGCCACCATTCATCCCGGGAACTATCGACCTATTAGCCCGACAAGCCTGTTCTGCAAGGCCATTGAACGTATCATCATGGAACTCATAAACAAAGACATTGGTAACCTCCAAATTCTGGATCCCACCCAGTTCAGGTTTATGAAAGGCAGATCATGCCTCCTGAACCTGATCGACTTCTTTGAGGCAGTCGATGAGGGTAAGGTGGCTCACACAGCCTATCTTGACCTCGCCAAGGCTTTCAACACCATCCCCCATTCTGGAATTATAGCTAAACTCACTAAACTAGGTATAAATCCCTACATCACAAGATAGGTTGCCAACTGGTACACTGACAGAACCCACACTTTAAAAGTTTCATACTCCAAATCTGACCTCAAAGCTGTGACAAGTGGAGTACCACAGGGTTCCATCCTGGGACCTCTCCTGTTTGGCATCTACTTCTCTGATGTACAGGCTAACACAGAAGGCCTCTGGCTAATGAAGTTCGCAGATGACTGTAAACTAGGAGCCATAGTCAAGTCCCCAAATGATGTGGACATCCTACATAAGGGCCTCATTGAGACAGATGCCTGGTGTCAGAGCCATGGCCTCAAGCTCAGTGCCAAAAAGTGCAGTGTCATCCCCTTTGGCAAAAACTCTGAACCCATGAACTACCACATAGGCAGCAATCTACTTAACACTGAATGTGTGATAAGAGACCTTGGGACACAGGTGGACAGTAGTCTCTTCTTTGATAGTCACATCGCCACAGTAGTCAGGAAGTCCTTCTACGTGGTACACCTCATCATAAAAGGGTTCTCATCCAGGAAAAAAGAGGTCATTGTTCCCCTCTACTCTACAATCATTAGACCCATTATAGAGTACAATGCCCCTTTTGGAATGTACCTCACAAGACATGTGTAGCAGCTGGAAAGGCCACAGAAGTACCTCACAAAGAGGATTCCTGGCCTCAAACAAATGCCCTATACTGACCGCCTCAAAAAACTCCAGCTTTACTTCGTAGCATATCGCCTACTCCGAGGTGATCTCTGCCTAACATATAAAGCTATGTCAAACCCAGAGCTGTTGGACATGCTACACCTAAAGAAATCCCAATCCCTCCGAGCTACATGCTCTAGGGACCTAAACCTTGTCACCACAATAAACAGGACATGCTGGAGGGATAGATTTCTGTCCCAGAGACTTCCCATACTCTGGAACAGGCTACCCATCTAAGTCAAGCAAAGTTCTTCATTAGCACTCTTCAAGAAAAATCTTGACTGGATGGGAAATAGGAAATACACCCTGGGGATCACTTATTTGTCTCTGCTCGACAGTGGCACAGGAAAATAACTTTCTTGGGTGGCGTAAGCCAGGGAACCGTGTTGGCTAGGCTTACGTAGGCCCTTGGGCCGATAGCCTAGTACCTACCTATGAACCTATGATAGTGTGGTATTTAAACAAGAAGCTGTAGATAAATGTAAGAGACCCATGACTGTTTACATAGTCGGATGGGCTGAATTCTAGCTTAGCTCCCTTTGTTCTTTCTTAGACCTGTCTGCTGGAGACTGTGTACCTAACAAAGTTAGTCATTCCCTTGGAAATAACAAGTTACTTAGTATATTTTTCAGAAAATGATCTCATTCCTGACTCCTGTTTGAATCAGAACTTAGTTTTCAAGATTTTCTTTGAGGAACTTGGAAGAATGGAGAATCAAGTACCATAATGCCAAGGAGCATTTTACTGCACAAACGATTGTTTTGGGACTCTGGGTGATACAGTTTCAGTTTTTATATGACTCAGAGACATTTTATGTTTTTAGTGACAATTGTATTTAATTGTTTCCATGGGCAAATAACTGTGCAAACTGGGCCAATAGATCCATCTGCTTCTCAGACTAAAAGCTACATTTAGCAGAGGTGATTTTTTTTTTCCTTCAGTGCACTACCTTTACCTGTACTTCTCTAAGATATTAAGTGGAATTTAATTTATTTAATGAGATTACTCTGTTGAAGATCAATCTAAACCTTTTTTTTTTTTTTTATCTATTTGATGGCTATTAAGTTCACTGGGCAAATTGTCCATTTTCAGGGGTGACCTGGTAGCACTGTTTTAGCTAAGTGACTTACCTGGAGTCGCACAGTAAAAAAATGAAGGTGGAAGCTGGAGCTATTTTTAAAGCCTTTTGTTCTCTGACTGGTGTGGAGAGCATGTAGTATTTATTTGTACTGGCTTTCTTAAAATTGGACAGTAACTCTCGTGAAGTAGTTTAAAAATTAATTATGCCTGTTTTAGTTACTAGAAGCAAGTTGTATTTATTTTAGTACAAGACACCAGTGTTATCTGTTGTGGTATAGGTCATATTAACATGTTATCCTATTTACTGCTTAAATAAAGGATATGGATGTGGAACTTAGTGTGTGCATATTCTTATTTTAGGATTATATCATCGATTTGCAATGGCTTTTCCAACCTGTCTTGTAAAAAAAAAAAAAAAAAAAAAGTTTTTTGAAGATTTTGAGTTGGCTTAAGACTTTACCTACTTGAACTTATGTGCTGATTTGGAATGAAAGGCTTTGGCCTAATACTACTCCAAAGTACTTTCCTATAGCAGCTTTTCTTGATGGCCCTTGTGTCAAGCCTAATATCTGGGTAGGTCATAAGGGCTTTACTGTTTTTGCAGAAAATTAGTTTCTATTGCCCATGGAACAGTGGCCAACTCCTTTCCATCATCTGATTCATGTCCGTGAGTAGGTGATCCAACTAAGTAGTTTCCAGAGTTCTTAATGGCTGGACAGTTTGTTTCCCTGACCCTAAAGCAGGTTATTTATAACCATTTGTTTCTGTTTTGGTGATATCTTAAGCAAAGGTTTAGCATTTACAAATTCCTAAATGGTATTCTGTTCTGGTACTTAGGAAGACTTACCATATAATGAGACATGACACTTTGCAGATAAGGGGACTGTAGCTGCAAAATAGAATGCTTACTGGTTGACTTCTGTATCAGTGAAGGACCTATCACCTGAAGGGTTTATACTGTTAGCCAGCAACTTGCTGGAGGTTTTCTTACTCCAGTACACCTACTGCTTGATCTTCTCATATGTCACAGTTTTCTTTCCCATTATACAGTTAGCTTAATACTTGCTTACCTACCTGCAAAAAGGGAATGTTTATCGGCTTTCTTCTGTATACCTACCTTAGAGTATCCTAGAAAATGTTATAACATCTATTGGATCCCCTCGTATATCTACCTTTTAATTGACATCCATTCAGGCTTCATTCATTTTGTCTATTCAACTATACCTGTTCTATTAAAATTGGTAATTTAGTGCTTCCTAGTTCTTATCTTTACCAGGTACCAGAAGTGGGAAGACACCAGGTGTTGGGAAAATGATCACATATTACCTAAAACTCAGTAGTGACCTCCTTTGCATGATCTAAGATGTTGCTGGCAGTATTCCTAGGGTGGTTCCTACAATAATTGGCCTTGTATAGATGCTCTGCCTTTGTGAATAAAACACTAACCAGGGGCTCTGCAAGGAGAACTTTACAAAATATCTCAAATGTCTTCCTACTGGGGTCTTGTTAACTTTAGTTGACATTTTAGTCCACCATAGGATCTGTAACTTGGTTCTAGTCCCTTGCCTGCAAAATTATTCCCCCTCTGACACTACGAGTAAAACAATTCTGTGTCAAGTTTTGTTATAAACCCATTATCGTATTTATTAGTTCCATACACAATTAAAAACAATTAGAAGCGTTTCTGAGAGATTCTTTTTCCAATATCCTCAACATATCTTTCAAGTGCACCTCAGTATGAGGAACGTTCCTCAATTTGAGTTTTAAAGTCCATTTTCTGTAACATATTCAGTGTTAAGATTTCTTTTACATGATATCCATGCTAAATAATACTGAATCATATTAATTCAATACGAGAACATTTTATAAGTATAGTGGAACATGTTTAACCATCCTGTGAGCTTCCTAGCTGAAATTGTAATTTTGCCTGTTTATTCCACATTTTGAGAGGTAGTGGTCCACTTTCTGGAGATGGAAGATTGATGGTTCTGATTATCATGCTCCCTAAATCAGAGTATTTCTCCTCTAGCCAGGAGTGAGCTTCAAATATTCATGCAGTCTTTCAGTATTTGTATTCTATATTGTTATCTCTGAGTTTGTCATATAATTGTGTATTTTGAAATTAATGTGCTTTATCCACTGTTAGGCAAGTGTCTTGTGAGTCTACTGTGTCACTTTGAAATTAAATACATCAGCAGTATCTGAAATCAGGAAGACAATTTGGTGAAAGAACACCAAAGAAGTGTGATTGTATACATACCTCTTACCTGTCCAGAATTTACCTCTTACCTGTCCAGAATTTTGCAGAATGTCCAAATTTGTGTTTCTTATTTTTGATCTGTTCCTCATAAAATTACCCACTCCGATATCCACTCTGTATGCAATGTATATATTGCATTTTGTCTTTCACCTTGTGTATAACGCCACGTACCAATGGTGCTTACTGCTAGCATGGGGTCTAATGGGATCAGTGCTGTACCCCAGTTAACACATTCAAAATAAATATAAATTTTGTGGTTTTCTAACAAATCTTTGAGAATTACAGTCACTAAATGGCAAGCATGTAAGGTTCAGACTTTATATCCTTCAGAAAATGCATGCCAGTGCAATAACCTGTTATTCTAGCAACCCTCTAAGTTTATAAGAACAATTCTTAAAATATGTCCCTATTTCTGGCCTTTGTCTCTCCATTATGCTTGGCTGTGTCTAGGATTCTTTTTCTATCCAAGTTCTGGGGCCGAAAGGTGTAGAATAAGTTATAGCCTGCTAGTGCAGAGGTGCTTTCTGCTGCCTCGAACCAGGTTTCTGTTACAGCACAAATGTCAATGTTCTCCATTTTAAGGAGTGCCCAGTGCATTTTGATAGAGATGACTTAGCTGAGCTGCATGACCGCGATGTATTGCATGTTTTGTTGTATGTTATGGTGGTAATTTTGTCTTTTTGGACAGAGACTATAAGGCACACTAGGGGTGGCAAGAGGGCTTGGTATCTGGAAGCCCAGGGGTGACAGATGCAGGCCATCTCTGGCAAAGCATCGAGGTCTGTCAGTCATGTCATCCCAGGCAGACAGATACTGGATCCTGTTAGAATGACACCAGAAACTTAGCCAGTTGCTGAAATCAGTCATTTTCTGCTTGTATTGTGGTATCATTCTGGGTGATGGTAGGATGCTGCTCAGGGCTAAGGTCATACCCACCTGAGCTACATAATCAGAGAGCTCCTCCATGTCTCTTTTTTCATGTAGTCCAGAGAGGTACATCTCGGTTCATTCACACCCACATGTACAATGACAGAGTCATATTAGTACCTGTTGTTGAGGGACCTAAGTACATGCGTTATGTGGCTAATCCTGGCGCCTGACAGGCAGCTGACTGTAACTTTCTCCTTATTCAACCTAGTGAGTGAGACATTGGTGTACTTCACTATCTAGTATGACTTGTGTGTTTGGCATGCTGTTTTGCCTTAGGGGCTTTGGTTGAGTGCCACACTGTTTGAGAGTTCTGTGTCTCGTGATTAGTGTTGTGTTGTGGTGGTCGAATGCATTTCTGCCTTGGAGTTCTCTGCTGTTTGGGTAGATTTTTATTGAGAACCTCCACCAAGGTGGGTCTGTGGTTTATGTTTTTATGTGAAGGCCATGCTGGTGTGTGTTCTGGAGGGCTGTGTGTTCCACGTGGTGATGTGCAAGTGGTGACCTTCTTCTCTTGACCAGCTGGTCCAGTCTTGGCTGGAGAGTACGTTCAGGAAGAAAGAGGTCATTGTCTCCCTCTACTCTTCCCTCATTAGGCCAAGCATCAAGTGCATTGCCCCATTTGGCATGTACTTCACTAAAAACCTGCAACAACTGGAGAGGCCACAAAAGTACCTCACAAAGAGGATTCTATGCCTTAAACACTTGTCTTATATGGACAGACTCAAAAAACTCCAACTATTCTCTGTCTCATATCTCCTACTTAGAGGCGATCTCTGCTTGACTTACAAAGCCATGTCTGACCCAGCTCTGTTAGAAATGCTACATCTAAAGAAATCCCAATCCCTCTGCACCACACGCTCCAGAGACCTCAACCTCATTACCACAATCGACAGAACATGCTGGAGGGATAGGTTCATAACCCAGACTGTCCATGCTCTGGAATAGACTTCCCATACATGTCAAGCAGAGCATCTCACTGGCCCTCTTCAAGAGAAATCTTGATGAGTGGATGGGAAATAGAAATTCACCCCGGGGATCACTCCAGTGGCTCTACTCGACAGAGGGACTGGGAACTAAGGTTTGGTGGCACGATTCCAGGGTAATCCTATGGGCTGGGCTTGTAAATGCTCCAGGGCCATTAGCCTAGTACACACCTATGAACCTATAAGGTTGAGAGGTATGTTTCTAAGTATGTGGGTGAATGAGTGAGGGGCAGGATCCTGCAGTTTTTTTTTTCTAAGTGTTGTCACCTCAGAATCTTGCTGCTTTATCTTCCTTGTCATTAGAAGAGAGACAGGCTTATCCAGTCCATGACTACATTCTCATTGGCCAGTAGGTTAGACTTAACACTTGCCACCTCTGCTGGTCTTGCAGTAAACATTTCCTTTTGGCTGCCAAGGTATTGCTCCTTCAAAAAATCTTTCTTCTGACTAACCCTTTCTTATTGTTCATTCTTCTTTTCTGTCACCTCGTCTTAATTCTTGAGCATTTGTAGAAAAGGAAGCCAGCAAGCAGGTGTGGTTGACGATATCCCTGCAGATGTCCTGATGGGGAATGCTTTTGATAATGCAGTACCTTGTGTGCATGTGGTTACATCCAGTCAGGCTTGGAAATAGGCATGTGGGCCTGATAGCCTGGAGAGGGCGACCCAGACAGACCACATACTTGAAGCCAGGACTGATGAGGTGGCTACTTCAGGGAGGGCGTTACCCTGTAGCAGTGAGACTGAAGGTGAGACACAGCTGCTGGTGGGTACTGACATTCCCTCGGACAGAATGACTGCAAGGGCAGAGGTGAGTAGTAGTACCCAGGCTGACAGTGAGGCACCGTTGTCAGAGGATGCCAGACTTCCTGTGGAAGGGGAGCTGGAAAGGGTTACAAAGAAAGAGTTGAAACAGGCTCAGCTCTCAGACCCTACATTACAAGGCTTGAGGGAGATAGCTAGGGAGGTGCCTGATTCTCAAGGAAAAGGGGATTCTGTATAGTGGAACAAAGGGTTATTGTATCGAGAATAGACCCCCGAGAGAAGGCTAGTGGGGGGTAAGAGAATACAGCAATTGGTAGTGCCCAGAGTCTACCGTCTGGCACTTCTAGTCATAGCCCATGACATTTTTATGTATTTATTTTATTTTACATTTGTTTACCAGGAAAGTTCGACTGGACACAGGTCCATTTTCAGCGGAGGCCCGGGGAGAAAAGCTCCACATTACAATACATTACATGAGAGTAAAAAGAAGTAAAACATGCATACATATAGCATATATACACATCTGGACAACATGCTGGTGATTAACATTTCTTACAGTAGACAGTCAGAGGTATATATTGTTTTCTTTTGCAGTTATAAGTTTTGTAAGGTAACTGTATACGGGTTTGGAAGCTTTCAGGGGAGAAACTGTTTATACGTAGTGTACCATGACAAATTCTGTTGGTATGGATTAGCCTGGTGAGTGGCATGAGCATAGCCAGTTACTTAGTGGGTTTCCAGGAGTTTTTTGAATTGACTAAAGGAGGTGGTAGAAGTTATTTGGCTTGGTAGTGTGTGGGTTTTAGCAATGGTATTGGCAAAGAGGGACTTACCAGCTTCGTTTTTTTGTTTGATGATAGTTATGAGATTCTGGTTACTAGATCTTAAGACTCTAGAGGGAATGTGGGGCTGAATTAGGTGCTGAAGTACTGGAGTTATCTCGGAAAGGTAGTAGAGTTTGTGTGCTTTAGAGAGTTGATTGAGTAGAAGTATATGAGGCAACTCAATCCAGTTGAGTTGCTTAAGGGATAGACCATGGTGGGACCTATATGAGGCTTCAGTAGCAAACTTGGCAATGTTGCTGTAGCAAGATTCCATTTTATTTAGATCAGTTTAGTGGAGATTGGTCAAGATGAGAGAGGCATAGAGAAGAGTGGATAGAAGATGAGTCCTTGCGATGGTTACTTTGCTGCGTTTTGTCATAAACTGTTTGTTCCTGTAGAGGAGGCCAAGTTTTTTATTAACTTTCTTAATGGTTTGTGCTATGTGGATGTCGAACCTCGGGTTATTGTCTAATTCTATGCCTAGCAGTTTAGTGTGTGTGGTTGGACTGATTTGAATGTTTTTCTTTGGAGCTAATGGAGAAATTATTATTTAGGGGAGGAGCTCTGCCAGGGCTGAAAAGAATTAGTTTGTTTTTTTGGGATTAAGAAGAAGTTTGATGTTAGTGAACCAGGTTTTGGCTAGGGTGAAATTATTTTGGGTAAGGGTTTGCAGTTCACTAAGGGTAGGGGCAGTGCATATGAGGGTAGTGTCATCTGCATATTGTACTATTGAGGCAGTGGGAGAGGATGAAAGAGATCTGATTTGTAAATAGAGAGAACAGCAATGAGCCAAGGATGGATCCTTGAGGGACTCCTATGGCTACTGGTAACAGGGGGGACAATTGGTCCTGCTATAGGACTGCTTGCTGACGGGCAGATTATCTGTTGAACCATGATATAGAGGAGGGACTTGTATTTAGGGTGGATAGGGTATCAAGAAGCAGACTGTGGTTTACCATGTCAAAGGCTTTTAATAGGTCTAAGAATATGGAAGAAACAAATAGACCCTTGTTTCTGTGGTGGTTAATTATGTTGGTGAATGATAATAGTGCTGTCATGGTGCTATGGTAAGGTCTAAAGCCATGCTGGGATATGGAGAGTAGGTTGTTATTCTGGAGGTACTGTATTAGTTGAGTATGAACAACTCTTTCTAATATTTTGGATAAAGGTGATAGGATTGCTATTGGGCGATAGCTGGTGAGCTCTAAGGAGTTGCCTCCTTTGTGCAGTGGAATTATATATGATGTTTTCCATGAGGTGGGGACTTTGCATTCTGAGAGAGATCTGTTTATGAGAATAGAGAGAGGATAGGCTATAGCTTCAGCTGAGATCCGAAGGAAGTCTGCTGGCAGCTTATCAGCTGCTAGAGTGGTTGGTTTAAGTTTACCAAGGAGTTTAGATATTGATTTGGAGAATACAGAATGGAGGCGAAAATTGGGGCTATTGTTTTGTATATTGGGGTGGGTTGGGGTAGTTATTGGTGTGGGGCTGCTAGTACTATTTTGGGCACTGGCAAGGGTCTGGACTGTTTTGGTAAAGAATTTGTTAAACTGAGTAGGAATGTTTATTTGGAAGCACAGGGGTTGGAGTCGTGGACTTTCCTGGATGCAATATACCATTTATTGAGGCCCAGAATGTTTGTGGGTTGTGCTTGTATAGTAGCTGGATTTGTCTAGTTTGATTTGTTTTTTTGGCTTTGTTACGGAGCTCTATATAGGTTTGTCTCAAAGTAGTGGTTTTGTTTTTCTGATATTGAATCCAGGCCTTGTCCCTTTCTTTCATTATAGTTTTAGTATCTTTTTTTAGCCATGGGGCATAGTTAGTTTTTCTTCTAATGGTTCTAGGGGGTGCATGATGGTTTAAGATTTTTATGAAGGTTGTGTTAAAGTAGACAATGATAATAAAGGATATAGTGGGGCCAGCGCCATTCTTTGTTTACAAAATGGGTAACAATTTAAAGAGAAGTTTGGAACATGGGTGGGGTCAACACACTGCAAGTTGAGACGTACTAGGAAATGCAGATGTTGTAGACAATGTTCTAGTATATTAGAAGTTTAAGGGTTGTGTTGTGTTGAACAATATTAATAAAACTCAGGATATATTTGCACAGGGGAATTGTAATTCCAAGTGTGTTGTGTATATGGCCAAATGTATGGCCTGACCATGTTACTATATTGGAAAAACAGAGAGATGTTTCAAGAACAGGATTTATCACCATTTGTATAACATTACTAAAACTAATGCCCTTTATAGGCACATTGAGATGAAAGGACATGAACACATATTTAAATTTGCCATTCTTGAACAGATTAAAATAGGACCAAGAGGGGGTAACATTAAAGCCCTTTTAGGGTATAGGGAGACTAGATGGCAGTTACTGACAGATGCTTTAAACTTCCCCGGACTTAATGGTTATATTACAATTAAGCCCATGTTACAGATGTGTGTATATAGGGAAATGTGTAAGAAGCTATTTAGATAAGGGTGTTGTGCAATATAATATTTTTTTAGATCATTGGTGCATTATTATGGTGTGTATATTAATTAGTACACAAGGATTGAGTATTTCACTCAACCTAATGTTATTGTTTTATCAGATCTATTTATTAATAGTAAATAGTATATTTATATAATGTTTACAGTCATATTAATTGTTAGTAAATAATAGTGTGTTAGGAACTTTTTAGGTCAGTAAGGTTGGGTGTGTATACGTGTTTCTTTTGGATTTATTTAGTTGTTTGCACACTCAGTGTGAGAGTTTATTTGGTTGTGTTAACGTACTCAATGGCATCATCTAGAGGTAGATGTTTTAGGTGGGTCCAGTTACAGCTTTTTAGAGTATTGATGAGATCAGTAGCTATAAAGGTTTTTTGTTTCTAACTACTCTGAGGATAGGTTGGTTGATGGCTTGGGATCTGTTCCTAATTAGGTAGGTTGGTTGGATGATGGTCACTTAGGGTATCTGGAAGACAACCAGATTGCTGTGCAAGGGCAGAGTCAGGTACCAGGATCCAGTCTAAGATGGACTGGCGTTTGGAAGTTTTGTCAGTTCAAGTGGGGGTGGTTATAGTTTGGGTAAACCTGTGGAGAAGGCAGAGGGGTTATGGCTGGAGCAGTGAAGCCAGTCAATATCGAAGTGTCCTAATATTATGGTTTCATGTGGAAGGGAGTTGGAGGTCCAATTAAGCAGGGTTTCCATTACAGCGATGTTCTTGCCTGGTGGTATATAGCCACCTGCAATAATTATATGTTTGTTGGAACTTATTTTTAATTTGGCAAGGATTAGTTCTACATCTTTGAATGCATGGGTATTGTAATCTAGTTGTTCTAAGGCAAGATGATTTTGGAATAATATTGCAACACCTCCACCCTTTGTCTCTGCTCTGTCTCTTCGGATAATGTTGTAACCCGGGGCAGTAATCTCATTATTGTGATGTTGTGGTTTGAGCCATGTTTCAGTTAACACAGCGATATCTGGTTTGTATAGAGCTAGTAGGGCATGAAGGGCATGACTTTTTTTAAGTATACTTATTTCATTAATGTTTAAGAAGAGGAGAGCTGAGGTAGGTCTGTGGTGTAGGGGTTTTAGCTGATTTAAGTTTGGGCTGATTGATGTTTTGGGTTCTGGATTGGGATGTATATCACCACTGCAAGTAAGTTTATGGAGTAGGTGTAGATAGTTTCGTCAATTTGTGAATTATTTTAGTTTGTCTTTGAGAAGAGAGGGGGTTAGTTTTGATTTTCAGTTTAATGCACGAGTAAGAGAAGGGTAGGGGGAGGTAAGGTCACATGGCAATATAGGGAAGTTTTTTAGTTTGGTGGTGTTGGCTGTGGAATCAGTTTGCCAAGGGGATGGGGTGTGGTAGGAGGACAGGATGGAAAGTAGGAGTAGGGTGAAGATTATTAATGGGTAGAATGATGTTTTTAGTAGTTGGGTTGGATATGTGTAACCCATGTTATCTAGTTTCAGAAAGAATGTGTTACATGCAAGTGTACTATCTATGAATGAGTGAGATTGGTGTTGTATTAAAGGTGCAGTATTAGATGTATGTGGGGGGTTGTTGTTAAGAGGGATAAGAGATTTGAAGTGATGGATTGATGAGAGTGTAAGACTTGCTAATGGGAGTTGTCTGTAGCTACAAGTTGAAGTGATGTTAGGGACTTGGGAGCTATATAAGCATCATGTGATGCTGGGTATACGGCTACAGAAAAGTGATGGAGAGTATGGCCAGTCAAGAGCTATCGTTTTATGTGTTAGGGAGCTGCAGTATGGCCAGGAAGTATTGGTTAGGTAATTGGTATCCTCTAGTTAAGAGAGGGTAGCAGAGATAGTGAGTTAGTAAATACGGGGGGTTACTTGCTACTTTATCTGTATTGATGTTCCTGACTATGGATAAGGTGAATGGGAACTATATATTGTCAGTTTATTTGTACTATGTTCAGATATGCTTATTTACTGCATTTAAAAATATTAATTGTAGGTAATAGTGAATGGTTATATGACATTCCCTTTGCAGGTCTTATGGGCATAAAGCGTACCAAGAGACATATTATGCAGACCTTTTATGGGCATAAAGCATACCAAGAGACGTATTATGCAAAACTTTTATTGGCCTGGGATTGCAAGGGATGTAACTGGGTATTGCAGGACCTGTGAGGAGTTCCAAAAAAAGTAGGCAAGGCAGGAGACAAGGTCAAAGGTTCTTTGGTGCCCTTGCTTGTGATTGAGTAGCCATTTCAGAGGGTAGCTATGGATATTGTGGGGCCTCTGAGTACTCCAAGTTCCACAGGGAAGAAGTATATCCTAGTGGTAGTAGATTGTACTACCAGATGCCCTGAAGCTGTGGCACTGTCCTCCATTAAGGCAGAAAAGATGGCAATTGTTTATTGTTAGAGATTTTCAACAGGGTAGGTTTCCCAAGAGAAATATTGACTGACAGAGGTACCAGTTTCATATCAGACCTGCTGGCTTGTCTGTGGAATCACTGTGGGGTGAAGCACCTAAACAAAGACCACCCCCTACCATCTCCAGACGAATGGCTTGCGGAGAGGTTAAACACTACAGTAAAGACCATGCTATGGGTATTTGCAGACCAGTTTAAGAAAGAGTGGGACAAATATTTGCCCCATCTGCAGTTTGCATACAGAGATGTACCCCAAGACTTGACAGGTTTTTAACCCTTTGAGTTGCTGTATGGGCATCAGGTGAGGGGACCTCTAGATTTGATTCACAATGAGTGGGAGGGTGAGTGTGAATCCCAGAAGGAGTCTGTTGTCACGTATGTCCTAAACCTCAGGACAAGGCTCAGGGAACTCATGGGCTTGGACAAGGTGAACCTGGCAGAAGCCCAACAGCAGAAAAATGTCTGGTATGACAGGAATACTGAGCCAGAGAGTGTGCTGTGGGGCAGCTTGGAAGGGACCCTTCAAAGTGGTAAGGATGGTCAGTGTTGTTAACTACATGGCAGAACTGCTAGGCAGGAGTCAGGGCACAAACTGTACCATGTTCACTTGATGAAACCCTTACCATGGTAGGGAGGCCATAGTGCTAAGTATTTGCAGTAGAAGACAGGAGGAGTCTGAGGGGGATCTATGGATACAGTAAGCCAGCCAGCAAAATGCCAAGTTACTATGGTGGAGCCATATGATATGACAGTGTAGCACTGTACTGGTGTCTGCAATGCCAAGGCAGCTGGGATTTCAAGACAGGGTGTGGTGTAATGTATTCCCAGATAGGCTCATTCCTCTCAAGCAATGTTTCTTAAGGGTCACTTAAAAAATAGCTTTAGCTTTAGTCTTCGGGTGTGGGGTGTAACATTAGGAAATACTTCCAGCACAGCTAGCTAGAATTTTGTAAATAATTATGTCATTTGTGAATATCAAACTGATTTGTTCAAGATGCTTGTGTTACAAATGTATTGGAACTGTATGTCATGTGTATATCAAAATGATTTGTACAGGTATTTGTGTTTAAGTGCTTGTGTTTGAAATGTATCTACAGTGTGCCCTACTGGAGAGAACAGAAATGTACATGCACTAATGTAACTGTTTAAATGTCTATATTTTAACAGAGGAAACTGGAAGGTTAACCTCAGTCCAGCAAACTTTAAACTATATCTGAAATTAAATCACTTTATGGACTAGGCCATAAACGTGTTATCTCACAGGTTTCAATGCAGCCAGAGACACAAAGTCTGAACTAGGAAGCTTTCTGTATTGTCTTTGGAGTGAATTAATTACTACTGTGGAAGCATGGAGGTATGACATTGTTTTAAGAGTTCCAGTACCTGCCACAGATCTGAGCAAAAGCCCTTGTGTGTGTGTGTATTTTTACAAGTGGGTGCTAAATCCTGCCAGGTTTCAGCAATGGAGGTTTGCATGGGAACTAGAAGTCTGATGACCAGAAGTGATGTCATTCTGTAAGCTATTCCAGAAGTAATATCTTGGATATTATTTTGAGAGGTCTCTTAGTGAGACAGAGCACTCTGTCTTCTGTCTTGGGCCTGACACTAAGGACCATTTATCACATCATCTGCCTTGCACTATTAAGTAAGTAGGGAAGAGTGATTCTCTTAGATTCAGTCAGGAATATAGTGAAGCTTAATTTAGATATTATTTTTCTTTATTTGTCTGTGCCTGTCCATCAATATTATTTTAAATATTTCCTGTGATTTGAACTTTGAGGTCACTGTGAATATATATACTTAGTATTTTGTTGTTCTTTTATTATTTATTATTAAATATACTTAAACTTTTCATTATGGTTGATCCTTGTAGAGATATTTAACTTTTGTGAGTATTCGCCTATTTATTTGGTGACACTGTGTGGGCCACTCCTAGTAGCCTTGCTCTTTGGTTAAGCTACCATTTGTGTTCATATTAATTTCACTCCGTATATTGGGTACCCTTGTAAGGGCCTTAAAGTAGCTGGTGAGGGGTTCTGGTGGCAGTGATAACTACCTTATAGTCTGGGCAAAAGGGGGCATAGCTAGTAAACCTATGCCAGCCTTTCCCATGTGTGTGTGTGTGTGTGTGTGTGTGTGTGTGTGTGTGTGTGTGTGTGTGTGTGTGTGCAAATGAATTCTCAGTGTGTGTGTGTTAGGTACTTGGGCAGGGACATGAAGCACTGGTTTGATAGAGAGAGTGTTGGAGGACTTTGCTTGGAACCCTGGCTAACGACTCAGCTGTAAAGCTGTGGCATTGGGGAGTCTTATTGGGGATCTGAGGAACCAGCCCCTGGACTGACTGTGTTCCATGTGTGCTATTAAATAAACACTGAAAAAGCACCCCTGCTAGAGCGGCGCTCTAGGTGGCTGCCTAGTTGGCCTATGTCTAAGGCCGGCTTCTCTAGAATCCCTTGGAAAGCTGTCTCCATCCAAGGAGTTTAATATAGAAGTGGGGAATGGAAGAATATTCACAGGCCTTACTTCTGTAACACACACAGACACAACGCAGGACGATTTAGGTTTGCAAATCCGCCTACTTGCATATCTTTTGGTTAATGGGTGGGAACCAGAATAGCCAGAGTAAACATACCCAACCAAGAGACTTGCTGATTCCACACACAAGGTACCCATCTGAGAACTGAACCAGTGAAGTAATGAGGCAGCAGTGATATTTACTGCACCATTGTTGGGTCCAGCTAGTGAGTTAGCCCATATGAAAATTACATTTATTCTGAACATATTGAGGGTTATGCCTGCTACATAAAGAAGCTCTGAATATGTAATTTTTTTCAGGCTCCTGCATTTTTCTAGGTTATCAAAATGTATCTGCTGTTAGCTTGTATACTGATCTGTTATATCTGAGCATTTGAGAAATATTGATGCTTATATCTCACTGAAAATATGTTTCAATTCAAGTACTATATATTCATCCACTTCAACTAATCATATACCTGATGGATTGCCAAGTAGATGAACCCAACTCTGAAACACAGCAAGCAACTGACCCAGTGCTTGAGGTTATTTGTTCACACCTGAAAGATGGCCGAAATCTATTACTTATGTTGACATATGTACTAGTATAATATTAGTGTATTATATGAATAGATACATAGCTGTGCCTGTAGGTGGTTATGTCTGGCTTCTTATGCAGATGTGCTACTTTAATTCCCACTTGTCTTGTAGCAATACACTTTTGAGTGTATTCTGTGTTTGTATAAACTGTAATGTGTCATGTAGGGTTATCTAAATTGCATAGCTGTATGTCTATTTATTGAGGACAACCTCATGATCTGTAGCATACTTTTTCCATTTGTTTTATTTATGTTTCTTCAGTTATATGATTATTCCTCTCTGCATATAGGTGCCTTTAGTATTTGCAGTTTGTTTTTTCATAACTAAAGACTTGGTACATAAAAGGGCTCATGGGACAATGTTAATATATAATTATTTTAATTTATAGACTCATGTATATTCAAAGGCCACTGAGTAATATATGACCTTTCACATCTTACCATTACATTCCCTCTGGCCACAGTTCCTTTCTGCAGAACGGCCATACTAGTCAATCCCAGAGTAAATTGATGGATACCCATCCAGTCATCTGGGTTAATGTTTAAAGGAAAATAGTAAATCACAGAGCTTAACCCACAGGTTTAGGACATGCCAAGTTTCAAACCTGTTTTTCTGCCATCTTCTGTCTTTTGGTCAAGATTAATGTCCCTGGTTCTAATACTGGTGACTATGTTGGATTTGAAGAGGTACAGGAGACCCACAACAATTGGATCTCTAATGATAGGGTAATTGACAGACATCTTCCCTTAAAATTCTATAAGACACTGATTAAAGGGTTAGAGCTTCCAGCCTCTCATGAATTCTCAGGGACACTCTGCTTTTTCCAGTTGCAGCAAAAGGGTTACCTTTCCATTGATTTCTCCTTTATCCCCACATGGCACACGGGGCAGGCATTATTTCACTTGAATTGTGAACTGAAACATTTACCCCTCCTTGGCTTCTATTTTGACCAGCTGGAACTGTATTATCAGCAGTCATATTAAGACAATTGTCCAAAGTCTTTTGTGAAATTTCCTGAGACGTCTCTCCAAATATTCTGGGGAGAGATTTAAAGGAATCACTGGCCATATCACTGTACTTCACCACAAAATGGAAATTGAACAGTTCACTACCACACAAGGAAAAAAGCCAGTGATTACCTTTATATTTTATTAAAATTCCAGTGCAGTAGTTGATCCAGAATGCAGTCCCACAGCACAGGTAAAATAAACACACACTTAGATCCAATAAAATCTGGTTAGCAGCAAACACAAAGCATACACAAATTTCCTTGTGTGGTGGTGAATCTCATCGGATGTCCGTCTAGAAAGTCTAATGAATTGACTCTTCGTGGTTACTTTTGGTCTAGTGGATGACAACTTGTAAAAAATAAGAAAGTATTACAGAATGTAGGTTTGCTGTAAATTCTATAATCCAGCAAATACAATGAAAAACAAGACCAGGAACCCAATGAATAAAATGTATTCCTCTCTGACGTCTCGGCACACACTGCCTTCTTGGAGTACACAGTTACTTCACATCACAAACTTGATTTATATACACTGCTAAATAAGCAATTAAACAAGAAAATCATCAGGTAATACCATCAAAAATTTTAAAAATATTTAAAGTAATACAAGCCAATTAAAATCAACATTCATATTTACAGTATTAAACATGCATTTCAATTGTAATTTCCTAACCAGTCCAAAAATGTCTTTTTCACTTCATATAGCTTGGGAACAACACTGGGAACAAACCTCAGAACACAGTTCAACAAAGAAAGTTCACTGCTTGAAAATACATACCCGGACAGATTGACAACATAGCCAGCATTCTTTCCACTTGGTTCGCTTGGAGTAATTATTTTGGGGGGGATTAGAATGCCCTTGGTTTGGAAACTGGTTCTCTCTCTCTGTCTTTTTCTGTTTGATGGTTCTTCAATTCGGCCATTTGGCCCATTCCGAAAGGTCTGACGAAATTCTGAAGGTTTTTGTGCCTTTGGCAGTTCTGGATATTAATCCCCTTCATGTTGTTCATCTTCCCCTGTTGATGTATTGTAAGTAGTACCAACAGAAGAATAGGAACGCCGTTCCTCACCTCATTCACTTCTTGAAACCTCACATGACCTCTGTTTGCTTTACGACTGATTCTTCCCGCAAAGGCAGTACCATTGTCATAGTCCCAGGTATCTCTGACTAACTTTTTCTTTTTCTTTTTTTTTTTCTTAAATCCACCTACTAAAAATCATGAAATCTCAATGTCTAAATAATTCACCTTGTCCTTGTTCACCATAAAAGTGAACTGCAAAAAGTCTGCAAGTCCTTCCAACCCTCTCAAAAAATCAGCAAACTGTTCATTATTGCCCTTCCAAATAATAAGCAAATCGTCAAGGTATCTGAAGTACCCAACACATTTTTCAAAGGAGGGCATTTCAAAAAACATATCCAACTCACATTTTAGGAGCACTGTGTTTGCAAATATTGGGGCACAAGTAGCCCCCATAGCCACAGCTAGCTTTTGTTTGAAAATTCTCCATTAAAGGTTAAAAAGTTGTTATTTAAAACCATTTTCATCAACTGTTGCAAAAGATCTACCTCTGTTGAAGTCATATTGCCATGTCTGGAAATAATGTCCTCAAACCACAGCAGACCTTCTTCATGGGAATAACTAAAATAAACTTTTAGTATCACAAGTAGTGAACATACAGTGATATAGTTCAAGTGAAGTTTATCGAGCAAGTCCCAGGAGTCTTTCACAATGTGACGGACATCCGTCAAAATGTTCTTAAGCTTAAAATCTATGTACTTGGCCAACGGTTCAGTACATGATCTACCTGCTGCAGCAACTGGTCTTAATGGTGGGTCATTCAAATTGGAATGAATCTTTGGGATACCAAAAAATTTAGGTATAATTGGATAGGGCACCCTCAGATAGTCCACTCTTGAGGTATCACATCAAAAAGTAAAAACTTGTCCAGAACCCCCTTGATGCCTCTGTAGGCAATATTGATCTCCTTCAACGAGACAGCACTGTACACATTATTATCCAACAGTAACAGTAGATAGTACATCCATTCCAAATAGTCCTGAGTATCCATGATTACGAGACCACCACCCCTTATCAGGTTTCATACACCTATATCTTCCCTGGATCTAATAGAATTCAATATATTTCTATCCTACATGGTATGATTGTGACAATTACCATGGCTTTTCTGAACCAAGGAATCTGGTAGTTCCCTTTTACAAATTCTCTCAAAACATATTAATCCCAGGGTGTAAAGGGGGGTTAGCCAAGCTCTTTCTTCTCAATCTGAAAGGGTGTTCAGCCCCCTCATCCTTATCCTTGAATATAATTCAAAAATTCAGCTTTCTCGTAAACCTTTTTAAATCAAGCAAACTATCCTCAATCTTAGCTTTACTAGAGGGGATGAAATTTAAATCATTTTAAACATAGTTGATGGTGAGCTGGCTCAATCTGCATATTGGTATAATTATAAATTTTAAAATCAAAAAAGGTGGTGACTTTAACTGGACTAGAACACATAGCATGATTCACCATTGGTTGGAATTATTCCAGTTCCTGTTGTAATTCCACCAGTTGGTCTTTTTCCATCTCCTGGGACCACTCCCGGAAATCTCTACTCTTTGTTAGTTCCTGGCTTGTTTCTTGGCCAACCTCTCTGATCTTTGTGGCTGGGGTCCCTCTAAAGGGTCAGTCTTATTTGTGAAGTCCTTTCCTTGAAAATCAATTTGTTCCATGTCTTGATTTTACTGTGAGGGTCTTTTGTTGCTGAATTACCCCCGATGTATTGGTGAGGGGTAAAAGGACTTATTAGAATCATTGCTGTCACTTACTAACTTTTTTCTTTTCAGCTTTTAACTGGAATCAACTTTGTTTCAGTGGACCTAAATACAAATCTTAGTTTAATGGAGTTTTTAACAAATAAGAAGTAATAGAACCCCTACCAGTTTAATACAGTCCTTGAGTATCTCTAATTCTCTTTAATAATCATTTGTATTCACTCAAGACCAATTCTGTCTGATGAGGCACCTCCAGCTTTCACCTTATGGATACCCATCCAATTATGTAGGTTATGTTTAAATGAAAATAGCGAATCACACTGTGTGGGTTCTGTATTTCAGCCAGATTGCAATCCATTACCATATCTTTGTTGATTTTAAAGCATTTAGCTTTTGTATGCCGCCAGCATTGAGAATGGTATCTGCAGATATGTTATCAGCATTCTGTGGCCACCATCTGCAGCCTCTGTAACCCTTTTGAAGAAATTTACCCCATTAAATAGATGAATCTACTATTCACAAACCCAAACTGTTTGGGGTCAAGTCCACTGATTTTTGATATTGCAGTTTATAAGGTCAGTTGTAATACATTCCATGGCTATGCAGATGAGGCTGGTAATGCTGATAGGTCTATAATTATTTATTTATTTATTTATTTTACATTTGTTGACCGGGCTAGTCTAGCTGGATATATGTCCATTTTCAGTAGAGGCCCGGGGAGAAAAGCTCCACATAGAAGACTTACACAAACAGTACATTAAACATTAATTACAAGAATCTTGTGAGATGATAACATGTGTTCCAAGGTAACAAAAACATATAATTTTATTTACTATGAGAAGAGGGAGAAGGATTTAGAAGTATGTGGTAGATACCCAAAGCAAAGTGATGAGCAGGAATAAGAGAACAAAGTAGTTAAAAATGGGATTGGAAGAATTAGGTGTAGGGTAGTAAGTTGTTAAGACAGTAAGATGGCCAATTCAGTTGTTCCTAGTTTACAGTAAGTCAGCCTAAATGGTTGTGGATTTAAAGTTGCAGAAAGAGAGATGTAATAAAAAAAAGATGTTGGGCAAAACTAACAGTGAGAGATACTTTAGTCAGGGTTAGTACAGGGACATAGCCAGTGAGTTGTAAGGTATGATTTAAGTTTCTTTTTAAATAGTGAAGTTGAAGAGAGAGATGGAAGTTCACCAGGAAGTAGGTTCCAGCTTTTGCCTACAGTGTTAGCGAAGAGGGATTCTCCTGCATTATTGTTAGATTTTTGAGTAGAGATGAGTAGTTTGTTTGTAGAGTGTAGGTTTGTAAGATTTTTATATGGGCAGATTAGACTTTTGAGAATTGGTGTGTTACTTGGATGATGCAGGGTTTTATGGGTAATAGTTAGTTGGTGAAGTAGAATATGGTTCTGTAGTTCCAGCCAACCCAGTTGTTTCAGATTTTGGCAGTGGTGGGATCTAACAGGGGAGCCTGTAGCAAATCTGGAAATGTTGTTGTAGGCGACTGACAGCTTGTTGAGGTTGCTTTTTGATAGATTAGTATATATATATATATAGGGGATGCATAAAAGAGTGTTGAGATGAGGTGGGTTTGGGCAATAGAAGTTCTTGCTATGGGAGTAAGGAAAGGTTTAATTCTATAGAGGGAGCCTAGTTTTCGGTTAACTGATTTTATTGTGGTGTTAATATGCGTGTCAAAGTTAAGGCTGTGGCCAATTGTCACTCCCAAGAGTTTAATGGTAGTGTCAGGGGATATAACTGTACTATTTTTAGATTTAATAGTGAAGTAAAGTGGGGGGGGACTTGAGTGTGGGAGTAAACAGTAGAAGTTTAGTCTTTTTAGGGTTAAGGAGGAGGCAACGCTGTAAAAACCAATCCTTGACAAGTTCAAAGACATTTTGGGTGAGTGACTATAGTTCAGATGGTTCAGTAGCTGAGGAAATTTAAGGTAGAGTCATCTGTGTATTGAATGCATACAGCATGTGGGATGCTAATAGACAGATCATTTATAAAGATTAGAGAATAGAAGAGGGCCCAGAATAGAACCTTTGGGTACACCAAGAGAGACAGGAAGGTGGGAAGATAGACTGTTGTTCCAGAGTACTGCCTGTTGCCTGTTGTGTAAGTAGGACTTGAACCACTGTAGAGCTTGACTATCAAGTGAAAGGGACTTAAGAATATTCAGTAGAAGGTGATGGTTAACCATATCAAATGCTTTTGAAAGATCTATGAAGATAGCAGAGGACAGGGTGTTATGGTTACAGTTCTTGTTAATATGGTCAGAGAATGATAAGAGGGCTGTAGTGGTGCTGTGGTAAGGTCAAAAGCCATGTTGCGAGTTAGCTAAAAGGTTATTTTGGAGGAGATGGTCTAGCAGTTGACGATGGATGCACTTTTCCAAGATTTTAGCTATGGGAGAGAGTAGGGCAATTGGATGGTAGTTAGAAAGTTCTGTTGAGTTACCACCTTTGTGTAGGGGAATTATATGTGAGATTTTCCAGATGGATGGGATGGTGCCTTGAGTGATGGTTCTATTAATTAGGATAGAGATAGGGTAAGCAATAAATTTTGCTGCTATTTGAAGATACTTGGGTAGGAGGTCGGCAGAGGGGGTACAGGGTTTAAGTTTTTGAAGGAGAGTACAGATAAGGGATGTAGGTACAGGGTGGAGTTGGAAAGTGGGTGGTGGGTTCTTTAAGGATGAAGAAAGATTAGAGGATACAGGAGGTAGAGAGTTAGCAAGTGACTGGATAGCTTCAGTGAAGAAGGTATTGAAGGAATCAGCAATTAGTTTTGGAGTATTGGTGCTGATTCCGGGGGGGGGGGGGTTGGCGTTGAGTTGCCGGGATGTAGTAGTCAATTGATTCCTGACCAGAATTTTTCTGGACTTTGTTGGTTGGAGTGTTGGAGTTGAAAAAAGAATTTTTTTTTGTCCAGTAGTATAGATGTTTTAGTTGAGTTTCTAAGTTGTTTAAATTTTAGCTGATCTGATGGGGTTTTAGAGGAATGCCATTTGGCCCAAAATTTGTTTCTTAGTAGAATCTTTTGCTTAGTTTCCTTTGTAAGCCAAGGTGCAGTTTTGGTAGTGCTCCTTGAGTACAAAAAGGGGCATGGAAATCCAAGATTTCAAGGAACTTAGAGTTGAAGTATGCCACTGCTCCATCTAGTTGGAGGTGTTTTAAAGGTGACCAGATGCATACACTCAGTTCATTCTGGAAGTGTTCTGAGTTAAAATGTTTATTGCAACAAGATGTTTTAAAAGTTGAGGGACTGTTAATATTGGTCTTTTTCGAATTATGTAAGTTAGTGAGTGATCACTAATGTCTGCTGGTAGGATACCTGTCGTATATGATGTGGATAGAGTATTTATAAGGATCCAATCTAGGGTGGATTCTTTGTTATTAAGTTTATGGATACGAGTAGGTAAAGTGATAGTTTGGAAGAAGCCATAAAGGTTTATGTGGTTAGATGGGTTATTGGAATTACAGGTATTCCAGTCTACATTAAAGTCGCCTAGGAGAATGGTTTCTTGTGGGTAGTTAGTGGATAGCCAGCTAAGGATATATTCAAGGGAGGTGATGTTATTACCTGGAGGAATGTATGAGCATATAATGTAGATGGCTTTACTAATATTATGCTGAAGCTTAGTAATAAGAACTTCAGCATTGCTATCAAAAGGTGGGTGAGAATCAAGTGGTGTAACTTGAAGGCCTGCTTTGTATAATACGGCTACTCCCCCACCCTTTTTGTTAGGGCGATCCATTCTTATAATGCTATACCCAGGAGGGGTGATTTCATAGTCTTGGGTTGTTGGTTTTAACCATGTTTCGGATAGGCGGAGAATGTCAAAGTTATATACATCCAGTAGGGCATGAAGGTGAGTCACTTTGTTATTGACACTTTGTATGTTTAAATGAGATATAAAGAGAGAGTTAGGAGGCCTAGTATGGGGTATGAAAGGGAAAGGGAGAGGGTTCCTCTGGGTTAGCTGGTCTAAAAGAGGATGGGCCAGGATTGGGATGAATGTTATCATCAAGTAGGAGGTGAAAGTGTAGTCTTAGTTTGTGAATTAGAGTAAGATTCAATATGTTATGCACTTTTTTGACTTGGTGTAGTTTATAACTAATGTGGATGACTCTATGATACTTTGGGAGGAGGTAATTATTTACAGAAGTAATGTTGATGTGTTTAAGAGTAGGTGACGAGCTTAATGGGTTAGTATCTTTTGTGTACAGCTGGAAGTTAGTGAAGCTAAGATGTTCATAGGCAGTTAGGATATAAGGAAGGAAAGGCAGAAGTAAGAGTAGTGGTAGGGGTTTAAGGTGAGTTGATATAGGATAAGTAGGTGTAGTGCTGAAGAAGTAAAGGGTGAAGAGGAAGTAGGCAGGAGTATGAAGTTAATTAGGAAGAGTATTGTAGGATAGGAGATACTTAACGAGATGTGGGATGGGATTGGATCATGGGGAGGTGGGAGTGGTTAGAGAGGTATAAGGCTAGGTGCACTGGGGGTGGGATTTGGAGGTAGGGTAGGGGAGCGGAGTGAGCCTGCAGGACGGAGCGGGAAGAACCAGGGGAAGAACCAGGTGAAGGATGAAAAAAGAGAATTCAGTGAAAACAATCAATGGAATGCTGACTACTGAGGGTAAGTGAAAGAGGAGAGTAAAGGTGGGAGCAGACTTATGTGGAAGTGTGAGGAGGAAGGTAGCTAAGTGAATTGTGGTGGTGAGTTGGAAGGGGTACAGTGGGGCTACAAAAAAGAAAGTAAGGAAACACTAATTCACTGAGAGTTTCTAATATGAAGCAGTAGGTGGGTGTACAAGGAAAGTAACCGGAGAAGGGTACCATCTAGTAGATAAAAACTATACTGCTACGGTAGCTCCTGGAGGGAGATAGGAGGACAAGGAGTAAGGGAGGGAAATAGTGCAGTCAAGTACAGAGGCTTCAAGAGGGAGGGGATGGAGGTAAAAAAAGTAGAGAGGAGTAGGCTGCTGGTTATCCTGTCAGGGAACGGTACATATACACCTATTATGTACAACAGATAGATTAGCATACAGTAAATAGCATACTTTCTTGTATCCTTGAGGGGAAGAGTTCAGGGAGAAGTTAGCCTCTATTCCTTTCTTAGGAAATCTGAGTTGGTTGTAAGGCCACCTTTATGAAAGGCCATCACCAGTGCAGTGTAGCTCTGTTTAGGAGCAAAAACAGCAGCCAGACGTAGGTTTAACAGTTTAAGGAGTGGATCTGCATGGTCATGTTCATCTCTATTAATTAAGCAATGATATATATTGTAAGGTCCCATGAATAAATTTATTTTTGGTTTTGATTAGAGCTTTCAGTAAATGATCTTTAGAGATTATAGGAGGAGTAACCTTTGGTACCCTTTGGGTTGGGAGGGTGGCCTAATGGTTAAGGTGTTTGCCTTACAAACACAAGGTGCAAGGTTTGAGTCTCACAAGGGATAATTGTCTAGGCTTAAAATGGCTTGCAAGGGCAGTTAGTTTAGTACTAACCTATGAACCTATGAACCAATAAGTGATTTGGATATTTTGGGACTAGGAATAGAAGTCTCAGGGGTGAATTTGACATTAGCTGTGTTATACAAGGATATTGGCAATGTCTATTGGGTCAGAATAGGATGTGCCATCATGAATAAGCAACGTAGGGCAATTGTTTTTTTTTTCTAACCTAGCTAAAGAAGGATTTAGAATTATGCAATTAAAATATTCTTTGCATCCAATTTCATGTCGTACACTTGCTAACATTGTTCAAACAGCCAGATTGGTATGGAGAGGAATAGTAGGCTTGATTACTAGCTTGTTCCTATATATCTACAAGTTATTTAGGCATGTGGCTAAGCATCAGTGAAGGATTTCTGTTCATTCCTTACAGCGTTTAGGAACTGCTTTTTCTTATCGATGCCCAAAACCCTTAAACATGGATTACATAAATGAAATCCATTATGTTCTGCCATGCACTGGGAATGAAAATGGGTAAAGAACTTATTAAATGCCTGATAACTCGGTAGACACTTGAGTAACTGTTTTCAGATGGTCTTGCAGCCCATATCTGAAGAACTGTGGTATTTCCATTTTATCCAGTTAACCTATACTGCGTGGTAATTGTTCCTCTATGGCCTCAGGATGTGCAACTTAAAACAGGGACCATGAGATGAACAACTTAAAGTTGCCATGTGCAGTTTTTAAGTATTTATGTCTTTTTGTGTCTTTTGAATGCTTCTTCATAGTCTTCCATCCATTGTTACCACTGCATCATAAAATGGGCAAGAAAACCCACCCTGATTTACCTATGTACAAACTGTGTTCCACGCAGTTGTAAAATTAAATCCCAACCAAACACCGACTTCCCACAAAAAAGCACATAATAAATAAAACAGCATTTCTAAGTACAGGTTTGATAATCAGGATTAGTTGATTTAGCTTGTGTGTACAGCATGGGATGAGAAGGTGCACATCTTGCAAATGCTGCCATATGTCAATGGGTGTTTACCACATAGTCTTTGAATATGCAGTAGTATCTCTGCCATGCACACCCCAAATTGCCTTTAATATCTGTACCATGAACACCCCAAAGTGCCTTATTGTACTTGTAAAACAGACATCTGTATTTCTGCAATGTGATGTTTACGTTTATTAACTTATGATGTAAATATTTCTCGTGCATTTCAGTGCAAAATAATTCCTCCACCCATTTTAGCTATGTGGTGGCTGTGCAGGCTTATAACTTTTTAACGTTGTAGAATTTTGGTATTTAATTTTCAGAGCACATGTGTGCTACTGCACAGTGGCATTTGTAAACTGGTTCCACTGCTGTGTAACACCTAACTAACAGTCCTTCATATTCTAATAACTTCTTGATACATTAAGTATTTTGGAATTCATTTAAAATCATCATCATAAAATCAGTCATTTTCTCTATAACAGGAAGGCCATTGCTTTAAAGTCTCTAATAAGTGTTTTTAGGTTTCTAATACCATGACAAGAATGAACCCCATTCCTAAATCATAGTATGATTAGAATTTATGAAATTAGTATAATTTCAGTCTTTGATGTTAGCCAAGAATGCTCTCCTGGCACCTGCAACAATGTGCCCAAAATTTCATCCTTCTGCAGTTTGTATGGGAGGGGGGGGTTACATGAATTGGTCATATATTTAAGTAAGACTGTTATTTGTTGTTGTGTCTTTCGGCTTTTCCCGGTTAGGGGTCGCCACAGCGGAACTCCGGTCCGCTAATGATTGGCAGTAGATTCTTATGTGCCGAGTTGCCGGCCCTGATGCACAACCTTCAACAAAGGTACGCCCATTCACACATGTCTCCAAACAGAAGACGCTTTAGCTGAGAATCGAACAGGACGTCTTACTGTGAGGTGACAATGCTACCACAGCACCACCACCGCAGTGTTCATATTTAAGTAAGACTGTAAATTATTTTATTAGCCCTGTTGCTGCTACTACTATTGGAGCTGTATGGGTATCTTTCTTCACATTGTTATGGTTTCTGCTTACCTGTCCTAGTATTTTCTGACTTTGTAATGTCTTGTGTAGAGAGAGAGACATAATCACTGTGAGTAGCAATTTCAATGATCACAAACTGGGAGCAGTAACTGAAAGCCCCCAAGATGAGAACATTGTTCAGGAAGGCCTAACTGCAAGCCCCCAAGATGCGAACATTGTTCAGGAAGGTCTAACTGAAAGCCTCAAGATGAGAACGTTGTTCAGGAAGGTCTGACTGAAAGCCCCAGAGATGAGAACATTGTTCAGGAAGGCCCAACACAGACAAATGCCTGGTGCCAAAGCCATGGCTTAAAACTCAATACCAAAAATGCATTATAGTACCATTTGGGAAGTCGCCCACCCTGAGTAATGGGTATGTGGATAGTAATTTAGCCTTCAACCAACATGTGTCTGAGATAGTAAGAAAACACCTTATGTGTTGCTTAACTTATATGCAAGGGTATGGCATCTATGTCTAGAGAGGTCATCATACCACTGTACTTGGCCCAGGTTTTGATGAACCTTTTGCATGTCCACAAAGCAAATAGCATCAGAGCTGCTAGATAAAAAGAATTACGTTTTCCTTGCGACATAACTAGGAGATATTGGAGAAACAGGTATGCTTCTTAGAGAATTCCCATTCTCTGGAACAGACTCCCCATCCATGTGAAGCCGAGTTCATCCCTTTCCCTATTTAAGCTCCCCATTCATGTGAAGCAGAGTTCCTTCCTGTCCCTATTTAAGCTCCCCATCCATGTGAAGTAGAGTTCCTCCCTGTCCCTATTTAAGTGCAACTTGTACCAATGGATGGGTTATTAGAAATTCACCCCTGATTTGGCACCTATGTCTGTGATGAACAGAGGCAGTCAGTAAATCACCCCATATATAAATCAAACTTGTTGGTGATATGTGGGTTGTATGGCTAGGCATATAAGGGCCCCAGTGGTTGTTCGGTTCATAGTGTATATTAGGGGTTCCCCTTGACTTGATCGACACGCCAAAACACCAATGCTCAGAAGACCGACTCCAGAAGACCAACGAGACAGATGATCGACAAGGTGAAATCCCGACAGCCAAAACACCGACATGGGCAAAGTGTGAGCGCGACTTGGTAAGTGTGCGATAGTGAGGGATTTAGCATTAGGGAGCGGACAGGTAAGTGTGAGATAGTAAGGGATTTAGGGTGCAGGAAAGGTGAGTGTGCGGTAGTGTTGGACTTAGGGTGCGGGTAAGGTAAGTGTGCGATAGTGACGGAGTTTAGGTTTAAGGGCGGGTTAAGTGAGTTAGGGTTAGGGTGCGGGTAGGGTAAGTGTGCGATAGTGACGGACTTTAGGTTTAGTGGCGGGTTAAGTGGGTTAGGGTGCGGGTAGGGTAAGTGTGCGATAGTGACGGACTTTAGGTTTAGTGGCGGGTTAAGTGAGTTAGGCTTAGGGTGCGGGTAGGGTAAGTGTGCGGTAGTGTCAGACCTTAGGGTTAGGGTTTGGGTTACGGTTAGTGCATGTATAGTTGTGTGTAATGTGTAGTTTACGTTTTGTGTGTCGGTGTTATGGTGTTCGGTTTTGTGAGTTGTCGGTTTTGTGCGTTTTTGGTCTTTTGGTGTCGGTGTTTTGGGTGTTGGCTTTGTGGCGTGTCGGTGTTGTGATAGGGATCCATATTAGGCTATGACTAACACTACTTTTGTCTGTCTTTAGTAAACTACTACATCTGTTTTTCTTGTATCTATTTTTGAACTGTTCGTCATGGGTGGCATTCTCTATAATGCTTTGTTGTTTATGTTTCCAATGCTTTTCAGCTAATTCTATATTGTAGTATTTGCACAGTCCCCAATTCAACAATAAAGGTCAGTCTCTTTTTATTTCTGCAAGTCTTTTGGGTTTCTAATACAGTGACGAGAATGGATCCTGTTCCTAAGTTGAAGTATGATTAAAGTTCATGAAATTAGTATTGTTTGTCTTTCATGTTAGCCAGAAACACTCTTCACAGCACCTGCGATAAGCCCAGTATTGACTCCTTTTGCAATTCAAATGGAGTTGCACGTATTGGTAACATAATCTAACTACGACTGTAAATTATTTTTTATAAGTCCCATTACTCCTACTCCTATTGGAACTGTCCGGGTAACCTTCATCCACATTGCCCTCATTTCTGCCTGCAAATCCTGGTATTTTATGACTTTGTGTCTCTCTGTAAGTAAGACACTGTAGTCACTGAGTATGGCAGTTTCAATGATCAATGATACTTTTGTCTTCTTTTCATGGACTGTTATATCTGATTTTCTCACATCTATTTTGAACTGCTGGTAATGGTTGATCCCATGCGATGTAAACTTCATAATATTCTATAATGCTTTGTGGCTTATGTTTCCAATGTTGTTCAGCTACATCAGTATTATTATGTTTGCATAGTCCACAATGCAATGATCTTCCCACATTATTATCATTTTCCGTATACAGTCCTTCTGCCCTTAATATGTGACAACCAGCATGCAACTGTTTCCAGTTCTGTTTTACAAAGCCTACATTTGTCTGCTTCTTGAACATGTTCAATGGACTTTGTAAACCAGTGTGTACGTAGTCCACTGTATTAGGCCACCAATATCAACCTTTCATCTTTTGGTTTAAATGAATCTCTCCTTACCATTCCTGCATTTGATCCTGATCAACATGAGGTTGTTCCAGGAGTTTTCTGCACATGCAACTAAATTTATGCATTTTCCCCACTTCTTTCCTTCTCGACTGATCCTTCACCTTATATTCTTTTTTTTTTTTTTTTTTTTTTTGTTTTCTGGCATATTCAGTTGCTGTGTGATTTTTATCTACTTCTGGTTTGATTTCCATTCCTGCTTGACACAGATTTGCTTCTGCTAAACTAAGCAGGGAAGTCCTCTTAGACTTGTTCTCTTCATGTTTTAAAACCTTCACTATGTGTGAATCTAATGAAGTCAACAGATATGTATGCAGTTCTATGATTACAGATCTATACATGTAATCAGTTTCGAGGAGGCCCATACCTCCTTCAGAATGAGGCATGTATAGTCTTGGTATACCCTGATTTTATAAATTATTTGATAAGCATGAAGCATCCTTCTTCTTGTTTTCCTGTCTAGCCGATCCAACACCTTTTGGAGCCAGTCACTCCAAAACTGTAAGTTAGGATAGGAAGAGCAAATTGATTTATAGTTTGGACTTTATTCCTAAATGTCAGCACTGTTTTCAGTATTAATTTTAGTCTTCTAAAATGTTCCTTACTAAGTTTTATTCGCATTTGTTCATGTGTTATTGTTGATCCTTCATCGATTCCCAAATATTTATACACTCCCTCTTGTTCAAGTTCTTTTATTCCCATTCTTGTCAGGCTGCTGATTTCTTGGTACTGCGACTTTCTTGGTTTATAGGTTGCTTTTGTACATTTATTAAGACCAAATGACATTCTTAAATCATCTGAAAAGGTTTTCACCACTTGCAGTTGTGCTTTCAGTTCCTCATCCGAAGAAAAAGAAGATGAGAAGTCTTTACAATTTGTTGTTTTCTGGGAGCCAAATTGTACACATGACCTAATCTGTTAAGTAGACAGCTTAATGGGTTAATTACAAGACATAAGAACAGCGATGACAGAGTCACCCTGAAATATCCCCCTTTCAATTTTTATCCCTGGAATAATATGTCCTTGGAATAATAATATGTCCTTTATCATGGCTTAACTGCAAAGTGGTTTGCTACTGTTTCATGGTCACTATAATGTAATCAATCAGTGTAGTGGTGTATCTTATACATTTTTAAGCACTCCACGAATGTGGGATATAGCAGAGAGTCGATTATCTGAACTAATTGGGTAGTTCAAATAATCAAACATATAATTGAACTAGATAAAAAAACTTCTAAAATCTTGTTTTTTTTTCTGCATGCAGAAATATACTTTTCAACCATTCAGTGATTTCAGTGGACAGTAAAGAATATTTTTCACACACAAGCTGGCTACAAGCTCAAAAAACATGCTCAACTGAATACATATAATGTTTACATATTCAGACTTTATAATCGATGTTCAGATAATCGACTGTCTACTATACTGTCAAATGCTTTTTTGCATTCTATCCATGCAGATTCTTCCCCTTTTTACAATTCTCCATTAATAACAAAATGATCCTTTGTTCCATATGACTTTCTTTTATTTTTTTGTTCTGTCATGATTGAGTTTTCTTCTAAATGACTATAAACTCTGTCGGCATCAATTCCAGTGTATATTTTATATGTTGTTGAAAGGCAAGTTATTGATATATAGATGTTCTTCCTGTTTCACTGTTGCAGTCCTGATTTGCGGGATTTCTTGGCCTGAAAGCCCTTGGATGGCCTGACTACCAGAGTAAAAATCTCCCTCCTCCTTTAGCGGACAAATGTCTTGACTGACATCAGTATGCTTGGGTATATAAGGAGCCAGCCGACGTCATGATGTCGGTCTTTTCTTGCTTTTGGAGCCCGAAGCAGTGTTTCAGAGCATCGATCGTTCCACACTAGAGAGAAGTCCTGTGAAACCTAAGTAACCCATTGGGGAACTCTTTTTTTTTTTTTTTTTATTTTTTTTTTCTTGCTTTAACTGTTGGATAAAGTTACCAATTGTCTCCACTATGGTAAGCAGATCCCACACCAACACTTCATTCGCTTTGTCACCTGTCTATGCCCAGATCATGACATACCCAATTGCTGTATCTGTGTTGAGTCAGTTTTAGGACTACTGGGTGTAGGGCCAAGATCTTAGCTAGGCACATTAGTCTCCAATCTAGTTCTCAATGATCGATGGTGTCTGCTGGATGTCCCTAAGTCAAGCTCCATAAGCTTAAAAATAATAAAGAAAAAAGAAAACTAGGGCCTCTGATGACAAGCTTCCTCCATCAGCCAGTCCTCCAACACTCATGTTCACTGAAAAAAGTGAGGTACTTTTGCAGCCCCCTTCTGCAACTGAGGTGGTGGTGTAAGCCTCTCTGTTGAGACCCGGCTGGAGTCTGACATGCTGTCGGGTTCCTCATCTTCGATACCAGCCTTAGTATGTAGTTTGTCGGTCTAGTCCAGAGCCGCTCAGTAGGCCTCCGCATCCGATGGGTGCTTTTTTACTGGCAATGGTCCTTTGCAGTGTCAGCCTACACTGGTTGCTCAGGACTGGCATCAGAATTGTGGACATCCCTAGGTCCAAGGGGCCAAAGCAACCTCCAAGAAGAGTATTGCTTCAGGCCCTATGCCTAGGCCTACTGACTGTTATACACAGGGATATCATCAAGACCAGGTTAGTCTAGCTGAGGACCGTATTTAAATAGTTAGAGCTATGCGACCCCCCCTTTGGAATCTTTCTCAAGGAAAAAGGGATCCTACCCCTGAAGTAGTTTCTGATTGTCTTGATTCTGATGTGGATTCTGACCAAGAGGAGTGTTCTTTCTTCCTCACTCCTTTGAAGTTTTAGATTCTGAAGAGAATCTGGCTTCTGCTTTCCTTCTCAGAGGACATTACTTTTGGGGAAACTCTCCATGCCATGAGAGAACATTTCCAGTGGGAGGTTCAATATTACCCACAGTCAAAAAAGAGTGTTAGGACGTTCCGTGACCTGCCAGAACACAAACCTCTTGCTAAGCCTGTGTTAGAGGGTGTTGAGGATGTTTTTATGGATCAGTCTTTAAATACAGATTATTTTCCTCCAGTCCTTGAAAACTAGACCAGATGTTCATCGTGTTTCACTGTTGCAGTCATTACTCTTTGGTTATCCTGCTGGCAGGCTACCCGCAGTCGGCCTGAATTCCAAAGTCTTGGTCTGGCATTGGTTGCTGTTGCCTCTTCCCTGACGTCAGTGTGCCAGGGGTATAAAAGATGCAGCCGACGCCATTTTCTTCAGTCTTCTTGCTATGCGGTGCCCAAAGCAGAAGCAGTTCGCAAGTGCCGGTCGGCCGACTCCTGAGATTTTCGTGTTCGAATTTCAGATCCGAAGTCTTCATTTAAAGCTAAGTACCCCGTTGGGGAAACTTTTTTTCTTGCTACAGACTGATGTCAGAAAAAGTTAATAATTGTATTTCTTGTGGGAAGCAAATACCTCATAAGGACTTCCATTCTTATTGTATTCCTTGCCTAGGCCCTGATCACAATATTGCTAATTGCAGGTTTTGTGCTAGATTTAACCAACGCACTATTAAGCGTCGGTACGATTTTGCATTTCATTACTTTGGCCGAAGATTTAATTACACGATGTCGTCAGATAGCCATCCGAATACCGCAATTCAGAAGAAACACAAGGAAAAGGACAGGCATCCGAGGTCCGAAACTGATGACGAGGCTTCTTCTAAGCCAGTCGCTGGTTCTCAGTGAGGTGCTTTCACAGCCCCTGATGCCCGCTACCTCAGAGCCGCAGGCTGCTTCCGACTCCCACGTGGAGCAGACTAGGCCGCTGGAAACTCAAGTATTGGACACTTGGAAAATATTCCCTCAGATGGGTCCGGAGCCGCTGAGCAGACATCGGCTTCTGAGGGTGTTTACAGGCCTACACAGTTGTATGTAAAACCGACTACAGCTTCAAAGGCAAAGACTAAAGCACCACTAAAGACAAAGAAACAAGTGCAGCAAGCCCATGGACAGGCCTCCATGCCTAAAAAACAGATACTCAAAATGGCCAAAGACCTAATTACTTTGATCAGGGGTTCCCATCCCCCTCCTGATAAGAGGCCTAGGCAAGAGACATAATATGAATCTTCAGATCAGGTTTCCATTTCCTCTGACTCCTCTTCTGAACAGGAATACTCTCTTCCTCCCTATGAGGATTTTGATGCTGAAGAATCTATCCCTTCAGCCTCTCCTCCTGAGGATTATTCTTTTGGGGAAATCTTGCATACCATGAGGGAGCACTTCCACTGGGAGAGCCAAGACTACTCAGAATCTAGGAAAAGGCTCAGAGACTTTATTTTACTACCTCAGCACAGGCCTCTTGCTATCCCCCCTGTTTTAGACATTGTAGATGATGTATTTTCAGAGTCCGGCCTGTCTCCTGACTCTTTACCCTCTGCACCTGTTAAGCCAGACAGATACTACAGGGTTCCAGATTCACATAAATTTCTTTATAAAAACCCTGCTGCTGACCCAGAAACTATTTCTCAGGGTCCCAAAGGGGTCAAGGCTTCCACTACAAAAAACCCTATCCCCTCAGATAGGGATTCAAGAACACTGGACAGATTGGGGAAAAAGGTTTACACTTCTGCTACCTTGGCTGTGAGGGCTTTAAATTGTCAATTTCATATGCTTAAATATCAGCACTACTTAATGTCACTGCTTAAACAGAAAATGTTAACAAATTCTGAATGTGCAGAAAACAAGGAAATGCAGGATTTATTGCATGCAACTGAAAAAGTGGGAAAGCATACTTTGCAATGTGGTTTTAATTCTCTGAAGGCCTCTTGCAGGGCCGCTGTTACGGGTTCTGTCATTAGGAGGCATGCTTGGTTGAAGGAACAGAGTCTGCCTGATCATGTTAAAGCAAAATTATTAGATGCTCCATTACAGCATGATACTTTGTTTGGTGTTAAAGCAGAATAGGTGTTGAAGAGAATGGAGGACAAAGCGAAATCTATGCGGACAGTTAAGGATTTCTTACAGGTGCAGCCACCCAGATTTAACAGGAACTGGCCTACAAAAAAATTGGTCCTTTCCAGTGTCGGACAGGCCACAAAGAGGCAGATACAGACTCCCCAGAGGCAGATCACAGCTCCAAGGCTCATACAGGTCTAAACAATGGGGTGCTTCTACCTCCAAAAGCAGAGAAGACAAATCACAGCCATACAGGAAACAGTCCCAATGACTTTCCTCTGCCAGCACCAAGCACTTATCTTTTGGCAGCCCCCTTGGGGGGAAAACTAGCACTTTTTTCACAAAATTGGCACATGATCACCCAGGACAAATGGGTCTCGAATATAGTGTCTCAGGGCTACAGGTTCCACTTTCACACCCTGCCAAGGGCAAAAGGTATGCCAGACCTGCCACACAATCAATGGGCAGAGGCACAAAAGCAAGTTTCATCCCTCCATGGACATGAGGGCCATTCAGCGAGTACCACAGCAAGAGCAGGGACAAGGATTTTACACAAAACTTTTCTTGGTACCCAGAAAGGACAAAGCCTGGAGACCAGTACTGGACCTGTCTATTCTAATTACATTTCTGGACGTTCCAAAATTCAAAATGTTGACTCTGCAGCAGCTTCTGCCCATGCTGGGCAAGAAGGCTTGGCTTGTAACTTTGGACCTAAAAGAGGCGTACCTGCATGTCCCAATCAGACAATCTTGCAGAAGATACCTCAGATTGATAGCTGGCTCAATGCACTACCAATTCTCTGCACTGCCCTTTGGCTTATCTACTTGCGCTCAGGGTCTTCACAAAATGCCTGGCAACAGTAATTGCATTTTGCAGACAAAGAGGAATTCAAATATATCCTTACTTGGATGACTGCCTTATTCAAGCTGAGAAGGAGGACATTCTACTAAAGCATCTGGCGTTTGTAAAAAGATTACTAATTTGCCTAGGGTACACAGTAAACGAAAAGAAATCAAAACTAGTACCCTCTCAAGAGATGATATTCCTGGGTGCAAGCTTAAATACAACTGCCCAGATGGCTTATCTCACACCAGACAAACAAAGGCAACTGACTTCTTACTTCAAAATGTTGGCAACAAAGACCCAGTTATCTGCAATAAAAATTCTGCAGGCTTTGGGCTTCATGGCATCCTGCATTCTGCTAATTCCATATGCCCGACTGCATATGAGGCAACTACAATGGTATCTAAAAAGTGTTTGGACTCAACATTGCTACAGCCTGGAAACATTAATTACCCTCATTCCCTGCCTTCAACAGGAGTGTTGATGGTGGGCACAGGCCTGTCAACACAAGGGACAGCCATTCACTTTACCCACAGCCAGGCAGACACTAACAACGGATGCATCAGATTATGCCTTGGGGGCCCACATGGCAGGAAAATGTATTCAGGGCACATGGCCCGCAAGCCAGATGCATCTTCACATCAATCAAAAAGAGATGCTAGCTGTTCAGAATGCCCTGACAGCTTTCAAGGATCTACTTCATTCAGGACAACTACTGATAAAGACAGACAATACTACAGTCATGTGGTACATAAACAAGAAGGGAGGCATACATTCCTACCCCCTCTGCAGACAAGCCATGACTTTGTGGGACACAGCATTGACTTATCAAGTTCACCTGCAAGCACAATTCCTGCCAGGAAAGATAAATACTGTGGCAGACGAACTAAGCAGAAACCTCATGGATCCCCACAAGTGGAAACTGGATCCACAAGTCTTCAGCATGATAACAAGGAAATGGGGATGCCCAGACATAGATCTATTTACCTCCCATCACAAGTGCCAACTACAGAGATTATGCACAAGGACTTATCACAAGCAAGCATGGAAAGTGGATGCCTTATCCTTCAGCTGGAAAAACCTAACAGTATATGCCTTTCCTCCACTGCCTCTTCTCCCCAAGATACTCTTAAAGGTCAGACAAGAGAAGCCAAAAATTATACTGATTTCCCCAGACTGGCCACACCAGCAGTGGTACCCAATCCTAAAGAATTTGTCTCAAGGTCCAGCCTGGACATTGCCTCAAATTCTTCACTTACTGACCCAACAAAACAATCAGATCCTGCACAGCCAACTCAAGACCTTAAATCTGGCAGCATGGCGGATAATGTAGCCATTCAGAACACTCCTCTCTCCAAAGCTGTGATGGATGTTATTTTGGAGGCCAGGAGGCCCAGTACCAGAAAATCTTATGCAGACAAATGGAAGAGATTCTGTGCTTGGAACCAGGCACAAGGAATTGATACGTTTGTACCAAATATTCCTCAGATATTACAATACTTAACTGGATGCCTATCCTTTTCATCAATTAAGATCCATGCCTCTGCCATTTCATGCCCATTACAATACGGAACCACCTATCTTTTCTCATCCTTTTAATAAGGCAGTACCTCAGAGGGGCCAAAAACATAAGACCTCCAAGGAGAGCACCAATACCTGCATGGGACCTCAATTATGTCTTGGAAAAACTCACACTGCCTCCTTTTGAGCCAGCCTCAACAGCTGATATAAAATTCTTATCCTGGAAAACTGATCTGCTCCTAGCAATAATCTCTGCAAGACGAGTCTCAGAGTTACAGGCACTCACGGCTGTAGAACCTTTTATCATTTTCCATCCAGACAGGGTTTCTCTGAGGACAAACCCAACATTCATGCCTAAGGTGGTGTCCAGTGTGGCCCTTAACCAAACCATTCTCTTGCCTACCTTTTATCCAAACCCACAGAACAAGGGTTAGAGACTTCTGCATTCTTTGGACATGCATAGACAGCTACGCTTCTACTTGGACAGAACTAAAGCTTTCAGAAAGACTGAGCAACTTTTAGTGGCCTATGCTGCAGGACCACAAGGAAAGGCTATCTCAAAACAGACTTTTTCAAAATGGACAAGCCATTGCGTTCATTTCTGCTATTCACAACATGGCAAATCAGTGCCTAAAGGCATTAGGCCACATTCAACCAGAGCAGAAGCCACTTTAGCAGCCTTCCTCAGAGGAGTACCAACCAAAGACATCTTGGAGGCTGCAACTTGGAGTTCAGTGCACACTTTTTTACAAAGCACTACCACTTACCTCTCTACTCTAAATCCAGAGCAGGCTTTGCCACTGCAGTTCTGCAGGGCCTCATAGCCTGTCCTAATCCTATTTAGCCCCAGCCACTCTTCCTCAGCTTTGGGATTCAACCCAAGAGTAATGACTGCAACAGTGAAACACAATGAACATAGTACAGTTGTGTACCTACCATAAATGTAGGTGTTCGAGTGTATTCACTGTTGCAGTCCAGGTTACCCTCCCACCATCCCCCTTTCTTTTGCTGGTTCGTATCTGTACTTCTCTATTCTATACAACCTATGTGGTGTATTTGCTTGTAGATGAAGGAAATGATTACCTTAGTGCATGCATGTTTATTAGCATAATTTTTAGCCTACCCTTTTGAGGGCACCTGACATCTGGGGAAAGAAAAACTGAAGAAAATGGCGTCGGCTGCATCTTTTATACCCCTGGCCACTGACGTTGGGGAAGAGGCGACAGCAACCGATGCCGGACCAAGACTTTGGAATTCAGGCCGACTGCGGGTGGTAGCCTGCCAGCAGGATAACCCAAGAGTAATGACTGCAACAGTGAATACACTGTAACATCTACATTTATGGTAGGTACACAACTGTACTTTTTATAGAGTACTGGATTCCCATAAGTAACTTTTCAAGAATCCTTCTGCTGATTCAGAAGTTGTCACACCAGGACCCAGAGTAGCTAGAGCCAGTTCCTCTAAAAATCCTTTACCTTCTGACAAAGGGAGCAGGGCTCTTAATAGGTTTGGTAGAAAAGTTTACACCTCTGCTACGCTAGCCATGAGGGCCCTTTACTGCCAGTTTCACATGATTAAATACCAGAAAACTATTTTGGATCAGCTGAAGCAAAAGGTTTCATCCCTTGGGGGCAAGAACCTTTCTAAAGAATTGTTGGAACTTTGCCATTCTAGCTCTCACGTGGCTAAGCACTCTTTACACTGTGGCTGTGATGCTGTGCCACATATTCTGTCATTAAAGGCATGCTTGGCTAAAGGAGCAAACTCTCCCTGACCATGTCAGGTCCAACCTTCTTAATGCACCCCAGGACAAGGACTTCCTGTTTCGGCTTAAAGCTGAGGCAGTGCTCAAAAAGATGAAAGACAAAGCAAG
Organism: Protopterus annectens; assembly: GCF_019279795.1. Taxonomy (NCBI): domain Eukaryota; kingdom Metazoa; phylum Chordata; order Ceratodontiformes; family Protopteridae; genus Protopterus; species Protopterus annectens. The sequence goes on from NC_056736.1 coordinate 530,874,860, forward strand.
ATCAATGCAGACTATGAAAGACTTCCTCCAAGTTCAGCCACCTAGGTTTTGTAGAAACTTTCCCACTAAATGCTGGTCCTTTCCCTCACAGTCAAAAAACAAGCAGAGGAAACTCCGGAGAGAAAGGACTGAAAGGCAGCAGCAATCACAAAGATCCAGGCAGCAGTCCTTGGAAAAATCCAGGCAAGGGAGTGCTAGGCCACAGGACCCTGGCAGAGAGCAACAATTACTCATCCCTACCATGCCCCTTGCCCCGCCCCCTCTCATAAGAGTAGGAGGAAGTCTATCTATGTTCAAAGAATCTATGTTCAAAGAGAACTGGTCCCACATCACATCAGACAAGTGGGTTCTAAATATTATTTCAAATGGTCACAAGCTAACTTTCAAAAAGCCATTAAAGTTCTCGGGCTATCCAGATATTCCACAAAACCAGAAACCGAGACCCTTTCTCAGATTCTCAATTTGTGCTCACAGAGCTCGGTGGAACCAGTCCCAGAGCACCACAAGGGAAAGGGGTTCTACACCAAGCTATTTCTGGTCCACAGAAAAGAATGGCTGCTGGCACCGTATTCTAAACCTGTTCACCCTCAAGCAGTCTCCACTGGTTCCAAAATTCAAAATGTTAACTTTTAAAAAACTTTTTCCCATAATAGCCCCTCAAACCATAATGGTCACTCTGGATCTAAAAGATGCTTATTTGCACATTCCTACAGAAGAATCACACAAAAGCTTTATTATGTTTAACAGCAGGTATGAGTCTTGTTCAATTTTCCTGCACTGCATTTTGGCTTGTCTACTGTTCCCAGGGTTTTCACAAAGTGCTTAACCCCTGTAATCGCCGTCTGCAGGAGCCTGCCCCAGGGAGTTGAACAGGTTCTGTGTATTCACCATAAATTTATGCAAATCCAACCCAGAACCATCCACCAAAATAGTTTTTCTGGGAGCTCTTCTGGATTTGTCCCTCCAAAAGGCCTTTCTCCCTCCAGACAAGGTCTACTTTTTGACTCAAAACTTCAAAAGGATTATGCAGAGACAATGCCTCTCAGCCAGGGAATTCCTGACTGAATAAGAATGGCTGACTTTTTGTTTTCGGTTGTCCATGGGACTACTTGTACTTCATGTTGTTTAGTGTTCATCTCCTCCTTATTTATTTCATATCCTGATTCCTGTTTGGGGCTTTACTTTCATAAGGTGTTTTATTTACTATTTTGGATGCCGTTTTGAGTTTTGTGCTTTCATTACTGTATAGTATTTTGTGTATTTTGTTTGTGCCACATTCACGATGTTGGTTGTGTTTTATTTCTTTTTAATGCTATTTTTATTTAGATTTAATAATGTATTTGAGTATGGAGTGTTTCTGCTGTGCAGTGGTGTTTTTATTGATTTACTGGTTTATTTATATTTGGAGGATTTCTGTGTTCTAGTTTTCTTCCTGCTAAATTGCTTGTCAAGACAGTGACATTTTGAGTCTGAAGTTGAGGGAGAAGGGGAGAAGGAATCTGTGTATTTTTGTTGTTTTTGTTTTCTGCCTTGCAGTAGAATGTAAAAGATGTACATGCAGCTAGTAATGTTCTTCAAGCTGTTCACTGTTAGAGTGGCCTTGGCGATATGGGTTATACCCTGCCAAGGATATAAGAGCTGGTCCGCTTCCAAAGCTTCAGAGTACCTTATACATACCCAAACTTGTCAAGCAGAGTGAGCTGAGTTAACTAAAAGACAAGTTTGGGTGTGAAGCCCATCAGAGCTTTTACTGGTGCTGAAGATTATGCTCCTCTGAGGCTTTTGAGAATTAACAGTTGACTTGTGCTTCCCTTTGCTGGGCAGATAAATTGCCTTTTGGGGAAAAAAAAAACTTTCATTTCCTTATCTTTCCTGAACTAGAAAGTAATAAAACATCAGTAAATCTATTTTAAAGCTAGGGTTGTTGTGTTTTTAATGGATTGTCTTGAGGCTGTAACATAATTTTAAACTGAACACTCATTTTAGTTTTAAAGTAGGGTAAAGTAACTGATAACAGATTTTCTGTGGACAAATTGTTTGGTTTTCCATTGTGAGTCTGATATAGTGTTTGAAGGTGCTTTGTACTGTTTTTTTTTTCTTTTCAAAAAAAGTAACTGTTGTGAACTGGTAGTTTTACTGGCATTTACTGCTCGTCTTCCCCAGGAAAGAGGCAATTGTTTTAGGCTTGATCATTAAACACATTGTCACTTTCATGTCTGATTCTCCTTCCAGTTATAAAATGGAAAAGTTAAGCAAACAGCCTTTGCCACCACAGCAGGGTAACAATTTGCCTCAGCTGCAGGTGGGTGACTCTGCTATGGCTATTTGTTGTGCCTCAGATTACTCCTCTTTTATCCCAAATGTCACTGGTTTAGAAGCTATAGCCACTATGGACAGGGGGTTAGCCACATCCTCTGTGGCTGTTAAAGTCCGCTTAGTGGACAAGGGAGAGACACTCTTGTCAGTCGAGAGGGGGGGGGGGCAAGGAAGGTTTCCCTGTTATGTCAGAATGATGTACCCATCACTGGGAAAACAGTGACTGACATTAGTAACACGGTTGGCCCCATTTGTCCTGTCGAAAAGAAACAGAAAACCAAACATATAAATAGTACTCATCAAATTCCTTTGGGTAGGAGCAGCTTACTTGGACTAGCTTAGGGTTTAATACAGGCTTTTGATACTTCTTGTAGAGTAGTTTCTGGTAAAAGAAAGAAGGACACCTCTTTTCCTGAAGCGATTCAGAATTCTGAATCTGAACAGGAATATGCAGGGATGGATCCAGGGTTTTGTCCTCTGATTTCTGATTCACACTCTGAGAAGAGCTCAGTTTCTGATTCTTCCTGTGGGTGCTTTTCTTTCTCTGATTCTATTACTAGGATGCGCCAGTGTTTTCAGTTTCTGTAAGTTGATTCCACTGCTGCTAAGCACTTAATTCCAATCCTACTCTTTCTAATGAAGATGGGAAATTGATATGTGAAACAAGTATATACTTCTGCAACTTTGATTATCAGAATTTTAAATGGTCATTCTCACATATTAATAGTTCTGACATATTGTGAAAGTATAAGCAATGTTTTATCTACAGTTTCTTCTTGTTAATAAAAACTGCTTTCAATAACTTAGTTTCTTCTATTGCGAGGGTCAGTACTCATTGTTTGCAGTGTGTGTATGACTGTTGATACTTCCAGGGCTATGGACACTGGTACTGTTTTAAGGAGGTTTGCTTGGCTGCATTCTCAGAACATCCCAGATGATTTACAAATGAGATTTTAAATCCCTCTTTGGATAGAGATTGTGTTTTGCTGCTCTGCTGCAAAGGAGATGAAAAGGATGAAAGGGGCAAGGTGATCCAGGGACTCTAAGATTTTTCATTCCTGCTTTTCCAAATTGTCCAAGGGATTTTCTTTTTCCTCATTCAGTTTTATTAAAAAAAAGAATAAATGGTCTCAACATAACAGTCTCAACATAATTCACGTAAACAGACTTTAAGGAGATGTGTCAAGGGATTTCCAAAAAGAAGTCTCAAACCTCTGAAAACCAAGGACCATCAACAAGTCTGAATGACTATTCAAGAGACCTTGTGACCCACTCCCAACCTGGCCCCTGTTCTCTTCCAGAAAGTCTACATCACCATTTTCCTCTTTGTAAACAATTGTTTCAGACAAATGGGTTCTGAAAATCATTCAACAGGGTTACAGATGTCAGTGGGAAGAATTTTCACCTCTCAGGGGGTCTTTCCTAATCCTGCAGATCAAACTCTCTTGTTTCCTCCTGTTCTTCACATGCTGCCCCAAGGAGTGATAAAACCAGTTCCTCATTCCCAGGTGGGGAAGCGGTTTTATTCAAGGATGTTCCTAGTGCCAGAGAAAGAAAATGGTTGGAGACCAGTTCTGGATCTTTCTTTCCTCGACCTGTTTGTGATAGTGCCCAGATTCAAAATGATGCCACTTCATAACCTGTTACCTCTTCTTCCTCTTTCAAATGTCTTGGTATCACTAGACCTTAAAGACACTTATCCTATCCCTATTAATCCAATTCTCAAGGTATTGTGTGTCTGGATCACATTATCAGGTCTGTGCCTTACCCTTTGGACTATCTGTTGTCTAGCTCCAATTATAGTATATTGCAGGCTACAGGGTATCCACAATTTTCCATATTTAGATGACTTGCTAATCTTGCAGAGTTTTTTTCAAAATGTTATGAGTCTGTCTCTAGAGTGACAGATCTCTTTCACAAGCTGGGATTCCAAGAGAACATTCAAAGGTTTTTCTTGGTTCCCTTACACCAGATTGAATTGAGGTGTCTAGTTAGCATCCCAGAAACACAAACATGTTTTTCTTCCACAGGAAAAAATATATGTTTATGGCGATCTATTTCTAAGGTTTTTCCACTGAGACTTTAGTCATAGCAAGGGAATACCTCAATTCTTTAGCATCTGTGATTTCTTATGATACCCTGACAGGAGAAGGATACAGTGGTATCTGAAATCTTTTTGTTCCCACCATCAATACCCTTTATCTTTTCACATCTCCATACTGGGGTTTGTCAGAAGACAAATTTTTTGGTGGAGAGAACAGATATCCTTAAATCCAGATCTTTCCTTATCCGTCCCTACTGCAATTCAGTCAGTCACCACAGATGTTTCTGACTTTGCTTGGGGAGCAGGTTCAATAGGGATAAAAGTGCAAGGGGTGTGAGACACCAAGGACAGATGGAAGCACATAAATAAGTTCATAGGTGTTTACTAGGCTAATGACCACAAGGGCCTTTTTAAGCTTAGCTATGCATCCCAAATCTCTGACAAATTCTGATACCCTTGATAAGTGTAAGCGTGGGCCTGGGAGATGAACCATTTACTGGTTACCCATGTCCGTTATAAACACTGGTGCCAAACCAAGGATGAATTTCCATTTTCCCATCCAGTTGTCCAAGTTGCACTTGAATTAGGTTAGGGAGGAACTCTGCTTCACGTGGATGGGGAGTCTGTTCCATAGACGGGATAGTCTCTGGAATATATACCTTTCTCTCCAGCAGGTCTTATTTATATCACAGGCAAGGTTTAAGTCTTTAGAATCGGTAACTCTGGTGGTGTTTATTTTGTGGATATGCAGGAGGCCCATCAGAGTGGGGTTTGACAATGCCCTGTATGCCAGGCATAGATTTCCCCACAAAAGCCTGTAGGAGACAGAATACAGGGACAGGGCCTGGAGTTGGTCTGCATAGGACATTTTACTTATGCCCTGTATTCTTTTAGTGAGGAACCTCTGTGGATGTTACAATTGTTGGATATGTCTGGTTAGGTACATACCAAAGGGGGCATTGTACTCCATGATAGGTCTGATGAATGCAGTATACAGTGGAATAATAACTTCCTTGGACTTAGATGCCATACCTTTGTTTATAAGTTGCACAATATAAAATTATTTCCTCACCTCCATAGACACATGATGGTCAAAGGCTAGACGACTATCTATGTGTGTCCCTAACTCCCTGACTACTGGGTCTACTCTAAGGGGTGTGTTTTCAATATGATGGTTACCAGGGATGGGTGACCTCTCAAAGGATACTATTATGCATTTCTTGGCCTTAAGTTTTAGTCCATGGCTCTGATACCAGTTGTTTGTCTGTTTCAGGCCATCCTGGAGAATTTTTGTGTTTGTGTGAGGTACAATGACCGTTCCTAATTTGCAGTCATCTGCAAATTTAGTCAGCCGGAGACCACTGACATTGGCCTTGACTTCTGAGAAGTAAAATGCCAAAAAGGAGCAGTCCAAGGACTGATCCCTGAGGGACTCCATGTATGACTGGACTCCCCAATTCTAACTTCCTGGCTCCTATTTGTGAACCAGTTGGCTATCCACTGGGTGACATACGGGTTTATACCTAACCTCCTGAGCTTATCAACAGTGCCCGAGTGGGGTATTGTGTCGAATGCCTTGGCCAGGTCAAGGTAGGCAGTGTGAACAATTTTGCTCTCATCCATTGCTTTGGTGACCTTCTCAAAGAAGTCCACCAGGTTGAGTAGGGTTGATCTGCCCTTGATGAAACCAAACTGGGTTGGGTCTAGTGTCTTTAAGTTTACTATATCTATGTTGATCATTTCCATGATAATTCTTTCCATTGCTTTACATATAAGACTAGTGAGACATATAGGTCTGTAGTTTCCAGGGTCTGTAGATGATCCACCTTTGTGTAGAGGGATAACTGTTGCCTTTCTCCATTCAGGAGGCATGAAGCCTGTTTGGAGGCTACAGTTAAATAGTAATTCCAGAGGCCCTGATAGGTCATGTTTCATGCTATTTATCTGTTTCAGCAGAGGTTTTTACCACCGCTGATATGGTTGTTTGTACAACTATGGAGCAATAAATTTATTTCACTATCCTGTATGTGCTGGTCCGTTTTTGGTTTCATGCTATTTAGAAGCCATCCTGGGATATTGTCTGGGCCCCTTGGTCTTAGAGAGAGCATTAAGGACCTGTTCCCTAGTGGTAGTAGGGGGAGTTATATTTGTTGATATTTCCTAGCAGAAGGTTGAGGGGGGGAGAGAGGGGTAAAGTTTGGAGATCAATTTATCAGCCAGGGGGTTTGCTGTATCTTCTGGCTCAGTATAGGTGGCTCCATTTACAGTGAACTCTGCACACAATTGTGTATTGCCTTTGAGGTTGCAGACATGGCTAAAAAATGCTTTGTTAGTGTCCTTGGCCTGGGAGGCCAAACTTGCCTCAAATTTGGCCTTGGTAGACTTTATTTGTCCTCCGAGTTGTTTGTTTTGTTTGATGCGAGTGCTTTTATCCTGCTGGGTGTTGCACCTCCTAATTTTTGCCATTATTTTCTTCCTCCTGTTTTGCAGCCTATTGATTTTCTGATTACACCAGGGTGGCTTGTTTTTTGATTTAATTCAGTACTTCCTCCTGGTGGGTACAGCTGCCTCTATGCAGCTATTAATATGCTTAGGATTTCCGTGAACAGTTCTGCATATTCAGCAGTGTTCTCGGGGTTTATGGGGGGGGGTTGAAATTTTGCCAGGCTCTCACTTAATAGCAGGAGGTTAGTCTTAGAATAGTTCCTGAATATTCCAGGTTTAGCTGAGGGTCCAGGTTTTATTTTTACTTCAAAGAAGACCATTTTGCCAGTACAGTAGGGTTCCTATTACGTTATCGAAAGATAACGTAATTGAATGCTCAGAACTTCAAAATGGCTGCATTTCGAAGATTGCATTGTGGGATCGCAGTACAGTAAAGATTGGGATATTTGCCCTTTCCTCACTGTAGTGCGATCTCTGAGATGGAATATATATTTAGCGAGGGGTGTGTGTGGGGGGGTGCAGCCCCCTCACAATAAAAGTTTTGATATGCGTCCATTTCGAAGTTCTGAGTGTTCAATTACATTATTTTTCGATAACGTAATATGAACCTGTATAGTAAGGGGTGTGCAACAGTCTCCCATATTAGTGAGTACCAGATCCAGTATGGTTGCACCCGTGGTTGGTGTATTGACTATCTGGTTCAGGGAGTTTGTTTTTACAAAATCCAGGAATCTCTGTGCATGTACTTTTGGTCTTTAATAGTGGGATAATTAAAGTCACCCATGAATATGGTATTGGGTTCGATGTTTATTGTTTCTAATAAGTTGAAATACATGCTATGCTTTTCCTGGGTCATAGAGGGGGACCTATAGCTTGCAAGGAACTTGTATTGGATTTTACGTGTGATGATTTGAACATGGAGCAGCTCAAGTGCATTGCCTGTCTGACCAGCCTTGAAGTATATTTATTTTTGATGTAAGTAGAGACACCTCCACCTTTTATTCCCTGCCTGTGAAGTAGCTGGCCTAAATGTGTGAAAGACCTTTTAACCTTGCAGTGCTGGTATGCTTTCTGCAGCTCAGTGACCACAAAAATCTCGGCATTCTCTAGGGTAAAGAGAGCTTCTAGGGAGTGGAGCTTTTTGTTTAGACTCCTATCATTGAGCAGCAATACCTTTAGATTTTCTTGGTTTTGATGTGCTATGTTGGAAGTACTTTCAGTTTGGCATTGCCTAAAAAAAGGCACTATGGGGGAAGACAATGTTTTAGCTAATATTTGAAAGCATAGAGGGGAGAGGTGCAGACCATCCCTGGCCAAGCAGCGTGGTCTGTTGACCATCTCCTTCCATGCTGACAAATATTGCATCCCCTTAGAATGACGCCAAAAACTAAGCCAATTATTAAAGTCCATCATCTTATGTTCGTATTGTGGCATCTTCCTTGGAGAGAAGGTAAAATGCTGCTCAATGCTAGGCTCCTACCAGCCTGAGACACATATTCCGAGAGCTCCATGATGTCTCTGTTCATTTAGTCTAGGGAGGTCCATCTCAGGTCATTTACTCCCACATGGACTATGACTGAGTCATATTGGTAATTGTGGTCCAATCACCGGAGTGCATGTGTAATGTGGATCCTAGCCCCTGATAAGCAACTGACCGTAAATTTCTCCTTACTCAGCCTGGTGAGAGGGACATCAGTGTGTCTCTTGATTGAGTCTCCCGTGACTAGAATATTGGATTGTGTGGTGGCTTGCCTTATGGGCTTAGAGGTAGAGGCTCCATGAGATGTTGCTCTTTGTGTTGATGTGAGTGTTTGGGGCTACTGAGGGGGGCTACTGAGGGTATTTGTTATGTGTACTTCGTCTAGGAGGGCTTTGTGGTTTAGGAAGGTTACGTGTAAGTGCCTCAGTATATGTGGGTCAATGTATCTGCTTTGAATTGTGCATGATGGTTGCAGCGTGTATGCTACTGACAACCTTATAGACATTAGGAGTACTTTTATGTGAGAGGTTTGCCTCCAGTGACATTGTGTAACTACATCTTTCAATATCAAAGAGATGCTTGCCCTGATCAAGGCACTCAACTCTCTGAATTATCTTTGGTCCAGAGGACCTCTTCAACTGATAACAGACAGTACCACAATGATGTGGTACATCAACGAGCAAGGGGGAAACCAGGTCATACCCCCTCTGCAGACTAGCCATGTTAGCTTGAGATAGAGCAAGATTTGATCCATTTGCAGGGAGTTCTTCAAGTAGACCTCTTTGCCTCCTCTCTGAACAATTAATTGGCAAAATTCTGTTAAGGTCTGGAAGACCGATGCTTTTTTTTTTTTTTTTTTTTTTTTTATATTTAAGACAGGAATATTCTTGTATGCTTTTCCATCCTTTTCACTAATTGCCAGGGTACTTCTGAAGATTCAGAAGAAATCCTCAAAGGTCATTGTTGTGCCGTACTTCTGGATCAGGAACTGTGGTTCTCCCTTCTTTTGGAAATGCCCAGTGGCAATTTACCACAAGCTTCCACACTGTATGGATCTACTCACACAAGAACAGGAGTGTTATATACACTCTTATCAATCATCCTCAATTGACTGCCTGGATAATAGGGTCTTAATTCCTTTTAGTTACTTCTTTTCAGAGGACGTGCTGCATGTACTATTGGAAACAGGAAAGGTTGCTACTAGAAAATCATATATTAGCAAATGGAAAAGGCTTTGTAGTTGGTGCCCTTCAACATAATTTGCACCCATTCAGGACAAGTTGTTGTCTGGTTTTACAGTATTTGTGAGTTGCTGTCTTATGGCCTTTCTTGTTCCTCTGTCAAGGTTCGTTTATTGGCCATTTCAGCGTATCTGCCCAAGGATCCTTCTCTTTCAAGCAGTCTCATGTCAAAATATTCTTGAAAGGGGTTTTGAATAAGAGGGCTACAAGTAAGCCAGTGGCCCCTCCTCCTTGGTATCTTAATTTTGTGTTAGAGCTAACACTTGCTCCATTTGAACTAGCTAATCTGGCTGACTTGAGGTTCTTAATGTAGAAGACAGTTTTATTGATTGCTCTGACCTTTGCAAGAAGGGTATCTGAGTTGCAAGTTCATATGGTGAGCTAACTCTACCTCATTTTCCACAGGAACATTATTTATTTGAGAAGTAATCTTCCTTTTATGCCAAAGTGGTATCTAAATTTACTTTAAGCCAAACTATCCATCTTCCCATTTTTTTCCTGAACCTAAAATGAGGGAGAAAGGATATTACATACCTTGGATGTCCAAAGACAACTCGGGTACTATCTTGACAGAACTAAATATTTCAAATATTTGAATCAGTTGTTCATTTCTTGCGAAGATAAGAAGGGACAACCTGTGTCAAAAAAGACCATTTCCAAAGGCTATTATATTTTGTTCTACTCACTATGGATATATCTATTCCAGGCATGGTCAAATACCACTCTACTAGGGCCTTTGCTTCATCTATGACTTTTTGGAAAGGGATGGATTCCGGAAGTATTCTAGAAGCTGCACTATGGATATATCTATTCCAGGCATGGTCAAGTACCACTTCACTAGGGCCTTTGCTTCATCTATGACTTTAGAAAGGGATGGATTCCGGAAGTATTCTAGAAGCTGCTGCTTTGTCCTCTGCACATATGTTTACAATGTACTATAAGCTGGGTTCTGTCTATAGGTCTAGATCAATCAAGTTTTTCTAGGACAATTCTTCAGTGGCTCCTGTACCCTTCTCCTTCCACCTCCCAAATATAGTTGGGTATGGTTATCTACCCATAAAGCTAAGGTTACTGCAGCATAGATTAATATGAAGAACATAGTACAGTTGTGCAAGTTGAACTTCCCATAACAATAGATGTTTGAATGATCACTGCTGCATAGCCACTCCATCTTCCTTGTTTTTATGCCAGGGTTGTTGTTGTGTCTTTCAGTTTTTCCCAGTTAGGGGTTGCCACAACGGAACTCCGGTCCGCTAATGATTGGGAGTAGATTTTCACGTGCCGAGTTGCCAGCCCTGGATATTTATTTTTTGTTATTCCTGGCATTGTCCTTTCATGACTTAGCCTCCATCTCACTACTGGCAGGAAACTTCTGAAGGGCTTTGCACCAAAACGTGTCTATTAGTCAGCTCATCTTGAGCTGCTTGACAGTTTGGGAAAATGGAAGGTGCCCTGATGCTAGGAAGTTGGCCAGCTATTATATCCTTGGCAGGATATAACCCATATAGCTAAGGCTACTGCAGCAGTGGTCCTTCAATCATTTACTATTATGGTAAGTTCAACTTGCAAAGTTGTACTTTCTGATTGGTCAGTGTTCCTTGGCTTTATCAGGAAAATATCTGACCACCCAGGGATGTTCAGAGGCCCATCACCAGAGACTGAGGGCCTCACAACTCTTGGAAGGTCTACTTCTTGATAATGATCACCCTGTAGGGGACTATTGGACTTGTAATGGGATGTTTAAACTGTTATGTATTTTTTAATTAGCATTTATATTTTTTGATGTAAAATAGTTCCTTTGCCTAATATATTTCTGACATGCTGCAACATATGTAATTTGGTGTTGGAGGAAGTATTTCACATCTGGAATATTGTAAGTAAGTATTTTAAAGTGTTTTAATGATAAGAACTGCAAACAAACCTTCATAAAGATAGTTACTTTTAAGGAAACAAAAACCTATTGAAAGTATTTTTTCTTACCTTAAGACGTTGCACTCTTAAAATTGTCAAAGTTATGAGCCTGACTTAATTTGTATATATTTTTTAACCAGATAATGCCAAAAAGACACAAATTCTTCTTTTTCAGGGGCAACCTATAGGCACCATCAGGTTGTGATTTGTTTGAGTCATGTAGTACAGAAGGTGAAACGGAGCTAATCAAATACACAATTATAGGATAAACCTGTTAGCAACTTATTTTAATTAGGCTATTTTGCTGAACTACCAGTCTTTCCAGAAATCTTTCAAGCATTTCCTTATAATTCACTCATATTAAATGTTTAGGAAATAATTTTTCAACATGCCATTTGGGAGATCCAACCTAAACATGTTTGCAGTTTCATCAAGATAAGTAATTTCATACACTGGCAGAAATAATCTCCACTCAGTCATTGTAAAATCACTTTATTGATATTGTGTTAGAATGACATTAGTATATTTTATCAGATACTACCATAAAATGAATATAGTGAGTATATCTGGAAAAAAAATGTTTGCAACTGTCTGAGTTAGACATACATTTTATTTCAGGAGTATATAGTTCATAACATTAAGCCGCAGTGATGCAGCGGTAGCGTTGTTACCTCGCAGCAAGAGGTTCTCCCGTTCAGTTCTCGGCTGGAGTGTGGGGAGTCCCTTCTGTGTGGAGTCTGCATGTCCTCCCCGTGGTTGGGTGGGTGTTCGAAAGACATGCGTAAATGGGCGTTGAAGGTTGAACGTCGAGCTGGCACCTCGGTGTTTGTGAAAATCTACTGCCAATCATTAGCGGACTGGAGTTCCGCTGTGGCGACCCCTAACTGGGAAAAGCCGAAAGACAACAACATAGTTCATAACATCAAATTTATGACATTATGATGTAAAATTAAAAAAAATAGCTACAGCTTTAGAGAGAAGCTGGAATGGAGCAGCAGTGTTATTTAAATTTCATACAGGAATGGACTTTTACTGTCTCAGTAGCACATGTAGTCTTTGGAAGGACCATTTTATATCAACATATGATCACACATACATAATTCTGTTATTTAAACTACTTAATATAAATTTAATGTATATGAAAGTACAGAAACTGTTTTATAAGACATGAAGGGAGGGGTGTGTACTATATAAATATTAACACACTCCAAGAATTTGTAGGGAAGGCACTTGTCCTTTAGAACTTTGCTTAACAATGCCTCTATATGAGTGCAGTATTTGTTCAGTTCTCTCCTTTTCATGTTTTCTTACCTGCTTAACTATTCAGCACTTTAACAATTTTTTTTCTGTGCATTTTGTCACTCAGTTTATTCTATTATTGGCATATACCTCTTGACCTTTTACCTAAAGAGAAAAAATGCCAAAAAGTAGAGGATATGAACCTTTGATCAGAGATGATCTTAAATCTGATTATGTGTTCACTAATGTTCGTAGAATAAAAATTTGTTGCAAGCTGCATTTCCTGAAGGATTGTAATTTTAAAACAAGAGCTTCATCTTTCCTTGTTAATTAATATTTTTTGTTCTGCCTCGAAAATGTCTTTTTTGAGGGAAAGCAAAAAACATGTTTGTGTAGAATGCTAGATAACTGAAAGGTGCCCTTGAATACCTGACTTGGTAGGAGTTGGTGATTACGGAATATTCACCATAAAAATAAGGCGGTCTAGGTCTTAATGGCTGCAGCTACCTCACTCCATGCCACTCTGTCCAGAAAACCATCACAGTATGTGAGAAGCATTTATTTTTTGAGATGTGTACTATGTACCACCAGCATGCTTAATGAAAAAAGTGAATGTGAACACTGGCAAATGTGTAAAAATGCAGTCTAATCAAAGATCATTAAAATGAGAATGTCCCCACATTTGATTATGTGCTGTGACCTCAGAATTGATTATATTAAGTAGTGGTGTGCATGGAGCAAAGAATATTGCATAGGTGTGCTGGGTGTTTTGCCCCTTCCTCATAAAACAGCAAGCAGAATTCAAGCTTGTACCATTCGGTCCCATTTTATAGAACCATATATTTAGTTAACCAGATAAAACACTGATCCAGGTGGCTCATTTTCAGCCTCCGCTCGTAGTACAAAACTGACCCAGATTTGTCAGTAACAGCAAAGTATTTACATACATTCCAGATGGATAAGTTTAGAAAGATAGCATCAACAAACATTAAGCTAAACAAATAGTTGTATCAGATTGCGTACGAGAATAAGTGTCCATTCTTAATGCAAAACGTTAAAAGGGTGCATAGTACAAAAGCACAGATTCAAAGTAGTCATTCAGCCATGTCTTACTGGTGGAAGCTGCAGGAGTTACATACCTAGGTTTCAGAATATATGTTTTTACAACACTGTTGTTTCATTTCTACAACCCATCCAGAGCTACATGTGCTCTATAAGCTATGTTCTGAATCCCATACACTAAGTTCATAAAATGGATAGCTCCTCAAAACAGAGAGAAATAGAGATGGGTTTGATGATAGCATTGTATGTAGTTGCCCTTTTAAGTGCATCTTTGACACTAAAGTTGAGATGTGTTGTCTACAGTATCTCCCAAAGCAAATCTTTTTTCACTTTTATTCTTTTGTAGAAATATTCTGTCTCCACATTGTAACACATAGAAGCCTGCTACGAGTCTTGTACCTTGCAAAACACAAAATGTTCAGCTTTCTTGATCTGTCTGGTAGTTATCCTTTTTTTTTATTTTGTTACTGCGCAATCTTTAATAGTATTTTGAAATAATGTATCAAACTTTTTTTGTTCAAATTTTAAGACTCTAGTTTCACTAGAAAAAAAAAGTGCTCCAGAATTTGCAAATTTTCATGACACAGTGCTATCTCTAGGAAGAAGCTCTTCACAAGACTGAAAAGAAGAAATGCTATTCATTTATTTCCTCATAGTAGCACCCAGAGGCAGGGAATGATACAAGTTCTAATGTTTGCACGAGGCAATGCAACCTTGTAAATCCTGTAATTCAACTTATAAACATGGCTGTGTTAAGAATGCTGTTCCTCTTCTTTTCTGCTTTTGGTTAGCAACATTACCATTTCAGCTAGCCCAGAGCAAACATTTTAGCTTTTGTTTTCATCCATTTTCATAGGAGCCAGGAGACTGTTGTCATGTGGAAGGCTTTGATCAGAGAGCCTAGATAACGCAGATCTGTAAACCTATCGTGGCTGCAAGTAAATCGCCTGAGGAGTGGCAGTCTTGAAGGATATTAACGAGAACCAATTTTTTTTTTTCTCAGTAAATAATAACGTGTACCTGCAACTAGATATTAGAGTAATTGCAGGGGGAGGGGCTGGGGATAAAGCAGTTATTTGAAAACTTTTCTGTGGCCGCATTTCCTTTAGAAACTTTAAGATCACAACATAGACAAGGTGATATGCAGTACCTCATTATTTGTTATTTAGAAGTTGGTGTTACTTTGAGAATACTTAACTGTTTGAAATGCAAGTTGAATCATTAGTACAGAAATACAGTGCAGAGCAAATCTGCAGAGCCGAGGGAACCATTACAGGTAAAAGTCAGCAGAGAATGGAAAAAAATTGTTAAATGCCACATTTTAGGGGGTACTTTCTTTGAAATAAGTTCTGCATTTTTTTTCAGATGTTGCATTTTTGTTTACTTTGTGACACTTGGGTGGCATTATATCTTTAATATACTGTCACTGGCAGAAGTCAAAACTGGTCCAAACTGTATTTATTTCTGTGTTGGTCAAGTTGGATTTCAGCTATCCACGAGAAAGCATCAGGCAAAAATATGTAAACAAGTGCCATGACAGTTTATCAGAAATAGTTACTGGTAGCACAGTCGACAGGCTGGAAGCATTTACTAGTTTTGCATTTTTCTTTTCAGGTAGAACTAAAGCTAAAGCGAACTGTGCAAAGTTAGCAGCATAAATTTACATGAATATGAATATAACTTTCAAAGTGTTGTATAGACTGCCTTTTAAAGTAGTATGTCTTACTTGAGAAAGTGTATTTTGATATGTATGTTGCATCCATATTCTACTTGCTGTGGTGCTTCCCTTTGAATTCTGCAATTTTTATTCTAGAAGTTCCTTAAGTTTATCTGTAGTAATGCACCAGTTTTATTTTTAGTGCGAGACCCCAGACTCAGATTGCACATTGTATACAGCATCACAGTACTTATTATACATAAAGGGGTTAAGTAAAGATAGTTGGAAAACAAGTGGAAACTGTACTGAGCTAAACCATTTGACTAAGCACATCTAATAACAAGAGTTTTACTATTCTCTTATCTGTTGTACTCCCTTTTCATACCTACACAAACATGAGCACAGCATCATTTAGAGCTAACCCTTAATGAGACTGCTTGATTTGCTTCTGCTTTGCCATCAGACATCATCAGCGATTCAGCACCACCTTTCACTAGTTCATTGCCACATCCACTTTCAAACCTGTGCCCACATCCCATATAGAACTACTCTTAAACAAATTCAAACCATGCTGTACTCCAGCTGATGACCTTCCAAATGAGTACCTTAAATTAGCAGCCAATAACATTGCTTACCCTGTCTCAGTCCTTATAAATATGTCTATCCAGGGATCCCGTGTTTCCTCTCTCTGAAAAAAAAGTCACACATTATCCCTCTTCGCAAAGGAGGAAATTCAGCCGACATTAATAACTGTAGACCTACAGCAACATTATCCCCTTCTCCAAAATACTTGAAAAATATATTTGAAAACAAATGCTAAATGATCTCCTGCAGGAAGAACTCCTATCTGTCACACAACAACGCTTTCATCCTTCCCATAGTACTAACACTGTACATGTAACCCATATTGATACTGTCAGCAAAGCAAGAGATAAACTAGCCTGATCCTTATTTCTACACTTGTCTAATGTCTTTGACAATGTTTGTCACAACAAACTTCTACTGGATGTCCTCATTTGGTCTCTGTCGGCTCACCCTTCTGTGGTTTAGCTACCTATCCAATGGGTATCAGTCACTAAAATGACACTCCACCCTCTCTCCATACCTCTTAGTCACCATCAGTTTACCACAAGGCTAGCTTTGATCTCTTTATCTTTAGCATTCTCATCAAAGCCCTCCACACATCAACACAACAGGCCTCCCAAATACAGTATGCAGATGACTCTGCACTCATTTGCACATCTGACAATACGGTACACGTCAAAAGTTGCTCAGGAAGCTTTAACAGCAACTGAAACATGGCTTTGTAACTCTCACAATTCATGCTCAACCCTAAAAATTCAAACTGGTTAACCCCCCAATCCCTCCCCCATGAAAAACTAAATTTAAAGTCCTCTCTCTTGACAATACAACCATTGGCCTGAATATACAAAATTGCATAAGAAAAACTCATCACAAACCAAGAATACTTTATAGAGCCAAAAATTTTCTTGCCAACACAACTAAAGCTACACTTACCACTACTTATCTCCTCCCCACACTTCCTTTATGGTACTCCCATCCTTAGTAATCTTCAGGCATTACAAAAATTAAAACTTGAACAATGCTATAACAAAGTTGCTAAATTTGCAAATACCCCATTCAGAATCCACCATTGTATATCACTAAAGAGTCTAAATTGGTTAAAACTATCCCAATCAGCTAATATATGCACAGCTTCTTACCTGTAAAATTATCCAGAATCCATCTGCTTATCCAGCATTAAATTATCACTCTACACAACTATGTTTCCAGTCAGTTATTATGATCTAATGACCAAAAACTCCTATCTGTTCACAAAAACTTGTCAAATTTGTTGGGCATTGTCTGTACTCATACCGTGTTACTAAGGTCCATAACTCCTTATCTGTATTCATTAGGTCAATATCCTCCATAGCATCCTTCAAAACTATTCTGAAAGGCTTCCTAGCCAGAAGCTGTCTCTATTCTTACTCAAAACCAGGATAAACTATATCCCTAAATATGGACAAATACCTATTCACACCTTACATCTCCTTACTCTCCCTTCTTCACTCACTTCCTTACTTCTATCAATTTCTCTTCCCTGACTTTCTCTCTAAGTATACTGTTAGCCTACTTTTCTCTCAGTTCGCATTGCAATTCCTGTTTGTATTATACTAACTTACCTTTAATTTCTCTATAAACTGGCTAACATTTCTCTAACTATTAAATCATTGTCATATAATGTATCAATTCTTAACCAATGTTTTCATATTATGTCTAATTTAGTATAATTATTTAAACTGTTGGATTTTTTTGTATTGTTGTAAAATTATTGTTAAAATGCTTTGGAGCTTTTTTTTTTTAACCTGGGACTTTCCTGAAAATGGGCTCCTACCCATTTGGACTTTCCCAGTAATCAAATGTAAATAAATAGTCTGAATGGCTCTTTCATCTTGACCTTTGCATTGTGGATAATGTGGGCTTGATGTGATATGCCTGAATTCCCAAAAATGAAACTCCTGCAATGGTAAAGGCAAGCTGCAGCTCATTTTCTGAAATAGCTTCTTCCAGTCTGCCATGATGAGAAAATGCAGTTTTAAGTACACTGATTACTGTGGTGCTTTCAGGTGAAACATTTTGGGTACTTTAAATTGTAATTCACACAGACAGTATAATTTTGATTCTAGTGCTGGTGTTTGTGCCATGGTAATCCTGGAATATCATGGGAAATCATGTTTTCCTGTTTATCTTTGACGTTGGTGTAATTCTTATAGTTTCACACTAATACATCAGTGTGCCATCTTTGGCTAAAATATGTGCCTTTTTTAATACTGTGTCTTGCCCAGCTGACATTTCTGGATTTTATGAAGCATTGCCTGTCTCCACTGATTGGAGGTTGTCCTTGTCAGTCTTGAAAAGTAGCCCTTCAACATGATAAACATGGAAAACTATCTTTAATGCTGATATTTTCTCTGGTCTCTCGTCATCAATTCATAATTGCTTATTTTAAATGTGCCATTTTTTCCATCATCTCTCACACATCTCTGAACTCATTTAACTTACTGTTTCAGAGATGGTTATAGAGCGTTTAAATATTTTGTTCTTCAAGGAATGCTACACTGACATTGTCGGCAATGTGCATTCATTTGCCTGGTTTATACCGCACTCTTAAGTCACAGTTTTATAAAGTCATTACCTTTTCTGAAGTCTATCTGGTATGTTAAAAAATGTTTCTTAAAATACTTTGTAAAAGTTTATGATCAAAGTCTACTGTAGCAGGTTTGCCTTGTATGTAGTCATGAAACTTGACATCCATATATAATTGCATACATTTCTTTTTTTATCTGTGTATGTTTTACCTGTGCTTTAGACAGTGATGGCAGGCTCATGTGCTACTGATCTGGATTCTTGATCTAGTACTTTGTCTGATCATGCTTGACTGGTATTAATCTAAAGACTGGTTGAAAGACATCATAAAAGTCTATGTTGGAGCCTGTGTGGCAAACTTTTTTAAGGGTTCAAAGCCTTTGTCTTCTCTGATCAAAGCCTGGTGATGGTGTGCTGAAGTACATTGCACTATTATATTTGACATTGAAAGGCACTGAAAGCTGTTGACCATTATCAATGACTGTGTTACAGCAGACTTGTTTTGTGGTTTCTGTATTTTGACAATAGTTTAACTTTTTCAACATCTAGTTTGAAACTTTCAGAAGTCAGAATGCGACCCATATATCTCAGATGAGATACACAAATCTGACGTTTACATTTAAGTTTCTGTCTCTGTTGATTTGGTCTGTTCAGTAATTTAATCATCTTTGCAGCGTGCAAGCTCTCTATAAAGTTCACAACACCATGCAATTTTTCCATTATTTGAACACCTGATGTTTGAGATGCTTTTGATGCTAAAGATTCTAAAAGGTAACATCAGAAGTGCTTTTCTGCTCAAAGCACTATTAAAGGTGTTCAAGTTAGTATCTTTGTCAGAAGCATTGATTTGCCTGCAAAACTGAAAATATATTTATGACTACGCAAGACTGAAACTGCTACTTCAGTGTCAGCATTCTGTTTTGATCTGTTTTAGATAAGTCCAGAGGATTGGTGTCTTATCCTTAATTCACAGCAGTTACCACACTGTGTATAAATACTGTTGATTCAGCTTGCTTAACAGTTGCAGCAAGAGACATCAGTTTTTAAAATCTTGCTCAGGTTTTTTTTTTTTTATAACATACTGTTTTAGGAGTATGTATAACACGGATAGCATGAGGAGAATTTTTAAAAGAGTACTGTCCTGATATACAGTCTAATAAGTTGCATTCAAACATATCAAAGCATATATTATGGTATCAGAATCTACTATGTGCAAATTTTTACTTTATGTATGTTTTATTTTCAGAGATGCAGCCATCTGTTATGCTATATATATAATTTTTTATTTTTTTTTTACCATCTCTCGACTTGTTTTTCCAGTGTGACTCAGTGATACACTTGCAAATCATTCAATTACTTGCTTCACTGTTCTTTGAAATGCCCCACTTTTGTGTCTTGTCCAAAGTTTCACTCATCAGACTGAATTTCAGAAACCTCCACGTAGTCTCACTGCAAGATACTGGACTGGAGAGCACTGCACCTCCACGTAGTCTCACTGCAAGATACTGGACTGGAGAGCACTGCACCTCCACATAGTCTCACTGCAAGATACTGGACTGGAGAGCACTGCACCTCCACGTAGTCTTACTGCAAGATACTGGACTGGAGAGCACTGCACCTCCACGTAGTCTCACTGCAAGATACTGGACTGGAGAGCACTGCATAATTTCTATTGCCTGCTTTAGTTACATTCAGAAAGAAGTCCACATGAATGTACAGGCTGCTTCGTACATGAATACTGAGAGTTCTTTTACATATTCCCAGTTTCCATAAGTGGTATGGCCAAAAATATTGGGCAGATTAGCCATATTTCTCACTTGTATTGTAGCATAAACTTGGGTTTTCTATCTCTGTATTCACAAGGTAGTATAATCTGACCTATTGGTTTCAAGTTGTGAACTTAGTAAATCTGCAGAGCACATGCACAACAACTTACACATTAGTATATCCTGGGATTATGCATTTCTACCGCACTTGTGCCCATTTCATTTTCATTAGACTCTGTTGGAAATTAATCTTGCAAATTTACTGTATTTCTTCATTTATACATTTTATAAAATGACTGTGACACCTCTACAGAGTCTACAAGTCTGGTTATGAAATTTACATTGACTTTTTGTATGTCTGTAACCAGAATTTATGCATGCATCTGAATTTTACTGTATTGCATTTATTTCATTCAAGGACAGCATACTCGGGAGTGCAGCAGCCTCCCATTATGTAGCTGGTGTGGGAATAGATCCCACAACCTTCTGATCTTCCAGCACTAACTGCAGTGTGCTAAACACTGAGCCACAGACACTGCCTTGTAACTATGCATTTTGTTTCTGGGAAATGTTCTAGATTACATTGTGCATTGTTTTTACTTGTGTTTAATTTTATTGTTGGATTCAACTTCAGCCATTAGTTTACACAGTTCATGTTTTTGATGCAAACCTTTAAATTATTACTATTTAACCTACTCTTTGCAAATTCAATGCTTTTATAAAGTATACAATCTGTCAGCAATCTGTCTTTGACTTGATCCCTTGCAATGCAATAGAAAGCTCTTTATCTTTATTAATAACTCACGTAAACTCTCAAACTCTGTTTCTACTCTGGAGCTCCTTTTGTATATGATTTCTAGCGAAAAATAAAGGTGTAATATAAGGAAAATTGTTCTTTAACACACACTGTGCCGGAGATCTGTTTTCCATGATTGCTAACATATTCCTATTTAAAGTTGTGTTAAATACAGAGTACAAGACTTTTTTTTTGTCTGCAATTTCACTTAAAGTGAATAGAGCTCAAACTTTTGAATCCACATTTTCCAGTTCTTTTACAGGCTACCACACGGCTTCTGAGACATTGGCAGTCAAAGTGTAGTCATGGTGCAATGGAATGAAGCTATTTTAAGTGAAGAAATTGGGAGAGTAATGTTTTTCTGTTCTGAAATGTAATGAAATGTAAAAAAAAAAAAAAAAAATAATTTTGCAAAAAACATATTTATGATAACTGGTGCAAAATAAAATTTTGACAGTCATCTGAGATTTTATTTTGACATACTAATATGTGGGTCTTTGTCAGATTATCAAAGTTCCAAAACTTTGAAATTCATATGGCCGAGACCATATGACCAAAGTTTTGGAACTTTGAACATTTTAAAAAAAATTAAGTTTATGCAGGGGGGGAGTAAGCCCCCCTGCACCTCCCACACCTCCTGCAAATTAAATATACCAAATCAAAAATCGCACTACAATGAGAAAAAGGGAAAGGTAAATTGCCCATTCTGAGATGTACCACAATCTTCATTCAGACTGTTTGAAGTTTGAAAACCTCAATGATATGGTTCCGACTATATGAATTTTGAAGTTGTGAAACTTTGATAATCTGATAGGGACCCACATATATAATGTATGGATCTACTTTTAAATCACGAATCCCACAACATCAAATGGCATATTGCAGAAATGAAAATAAATGCTTACAATCCTGAAGGGCCAATTTTTCTCAGGGCAAATAAACACTTGCCCAAAATGTAACGTAAACACACCAGACTGTAAAAAAAAAAACACCTAGGTGGGGGGTTATGCCCCCACACCCCCAAATGTGGGAAGCTGCAACACACCAGACTGTAAAAAAAAACACCTAGGTGGGGGGTTATGCCCCCACATCCCTAAATGTGGGAGGCTGCAACCCCCACGACTCCCCTAACTATATATATACTAACTCCTGGATCATGCCACATTGGGGAAAAAGGGCATATTTCCCCGTGTTGGGCAACTATTTACTTTCCCTGAGAAAAATTGGCCTTTTGGGATTGTAAGTATTCATTATTTTCATTTCGGCAGTATGCTGTTTGGTGTTGTGGGATTTGTGATTTAAAAGTAGATTTTATATATATATATATATATATATATATATATATATATATATATATATATATCTATATATATATATATAAAATATAGTGTGTGTGTGTGTGTGTGTGTGTGTAGGTTTACTATGACTTGCGCGAATGGCAGTGAGTCGAACAGCCGATGTCTGAAATCATGGTTTCCAATGGGCAGGAAATTGAATCAAAAGTGGCCGACCACATTTAGTGGAGTTGCATGGTGTACTCGACCTTTTGGCAAGTGACGTGCCAAGACTGTGGAGGGAGGTCATGCTTCAGTGATGAAGAGGGAAGTAGACCATTTCCTAACTGTAGTGCGATCTTGGAGTTGGTATATTTAATGTGCAGGGGATGTGGGGAGTGCAGCCCCCCACATGGGGGGTGCAGGGGGGTGTAGCCCCCCTTTAAAATAGTAGAGGTAAGCTAAGTAACATGGCTGGAAGATGGGAAGGTTAAAAATGTCATATACACATTTTCGTGTTTACTATTTTCGACATTCTGGTCTTCTGATGTTTCCGAATTCAATATATATATGGTCAGGATAGGCCTGTAGTAAAAAGTTGAGGCACAGAGATGCATCCACATATTTTAGTTTTACAAACTAACTGTAACTTGGAATCACACTGCATAACTTCAGTAACAATGACATCCCTCTTTAAAGGAAAAATGCAATATACAACATCCAAGTGTCCTCAGTTTTTTTCCAGCCTGTGCTTACTTTGTCAGTTGTAAATACCTTATGAGATTGGAGCTGACTATATCATAAATCGTTTTACATTGTATATAGCACATGTACAAGCCTAACCTTAGCTATTGGCTCTAGTTAAAAAGTTGTATAGTGTACTAATTTTTGTCTTAGAGTTAGATCTGCTGTTAGCATGTTTAAATTGTTGTGTATACAGCTTTATTCAGGCTATCTTGATAGCTCCTTGCATTACTTTGACATAGCTGCTTCCCATGGATTATTACTGAAGCAAGTGATATACCTCTGGTCCTGTTTGAAATGTGTATTTTTAGATCCTCTCTATTGGGATGCATTTGTATTATTTCTTGGAGCTTTTCTTCTCAAGCCTTCCCTGAAAATAGACTATGACCAATCAAAAAGTACTAGTCATCAAAGACCTATTTAATCAGTAACCCTAACTGTGATGGTATATAAGCAGGTAAAATGTGATATGCGAGTGTACAAATGTACTTTATTAGTGTATTGCTTAATCTTTAAGGAGCTTGCAAGTGGCGGTGAAATTTAATAATTTTAAAATCTGTAGGTATTTCACATTTTATTAGTGTATCCTTAAGGTATAGAAATGCCTGTATGGTTGTGTGATAAAGGGAAATACTGCCAGCACAGCTAGCTGGAAGTTTGTAAATAATTATGTCATTTGTGAATATCAACATGATTTATATAAGAGATGCTTGTGTTACAAATGTATTAGAACTGTATGTCATCTGTATATCAAACTACTTGTACAGACATGTGTTAAAAAGGGTTTTGCAAAGTGCTGTTTGAAATGTAACCACAGTGTGCCCTACTAGAATAGAACATGAATGTTACATGCACTATTGTAACTGTTTAAACATATAGATTTTAACAGTGGAAACTGGAATACAGAAGGTATACTTTGGTCCAGCAACATTCAGAAAAATAACTGAAATGAAATTACTTTATGGCTATGCAGTTAAAGATGGTATTTTTCAGTTTTCAATGTAGCTCGAGACATAGAGACTGTGTTGAGAAACTTTCTGTATTGTCTTCAGAGTGAACTAATTACTACCTCTGAAAGCATGGAAGAATGCAATCGTTTTATGACTTCCTGCATTTGCCGAAAGATCCGAGGTCTATATATTTTCACAGGTAGATGCTAAATACTGCTAGCTTCCAGCAGTGGGAGTTTCACCTGGGATAGAGTCAAATGATAAGAAATTATATCATTCTGCTAGCTATCCCAGCAGCAATATTTGAGATCTTAATTTGAGAACTGTCTCAGAAAGAGCATTCTGTATTCAGTCTTGGGCCTGACAAGAGCAATTCAGCACAACATCTGCCTTGCTCTATAAGTAAGTTTCTAGGGTATAGTAACTGTCTTAGATATAGTCAGGAATATAGTGAAGCTTAGCTTAGGCATTTTTCTTTATTTATTTGAGACTGTCCTGCAGTGTTGTTATAAATATTTCCTGTGGTTTTGAACTCTGATGTCACTGTGAATATATACTGAGTATTTTCTTGTTCACTTATTATTTATTATTAGATATACTTAAACCTTTCATTGTGGCTGATCTGTTTGGCAATATTTAAGTTCTGAGAGTACTTGCATATTAATTAGGAGACAATGTGTGGGTCACTCCTAATAGCCTTGCTGTTCGTCAAACTTCCATTTGTATTGATATTAATATTACACAGTAAGACTGGACACCCTTTGTTAAGGGCCTTAAGCTGATAAGGAGTTGGCTGGTGGCACTAATATCTACCTTATATTATGGGCAAAAGGGGGCATAGCTAGTAAACCTGTGCCAGCCTTTCCGACGTGCATGAGTGTGTGTGTGTGTGTGTGTGTGTGTGTGTGTGTGTGTGTGTGTGTGTGTGTGTGTGTGTGTGTGTGTGTGTGTGTGTAAATCAAACCTCAGAGTGTGCATGTCACCTACTTGGGCAGGGACATGAAGCACTGGTTGGACAGAAAGGGTGCTGGAGGTCTTGGCTTGGACACTCAGCTGAGATCTCAACTCTATAGCTGTGCCAGTGCGGAGTCTTATTGTGGATCTGGAGAAAGGTAGAGGAACAGGCTGAGACTGACTGTGGTCTGTGTGTGCTGTTAACGGAAATTGCACTTGATGCAGAGAGCTACATCTGGAAATACTGTGTGTGTGTACTTGTCATCCTCCCAGTGTACGTCCCCCACTGGTGAGGATTGAGGCTCCTTGATTACTGGTCTAGTGGTGGGTCGTCACAAGTTGCAGAATTGTATATGCAATTTACAAAAAGTGCACAAATGATGAAAAATCTTTTTCATCAGGAACTTCAGATTTTTGACGTTTAATTTTGACTAATGATTTAGGAAACCTGCTTCAGCTTTTTTACTCGGGTGAGTTAAAGTTACCATAAGGGCAGAATAGATGGCCATCTGCAAGGCTGAATTACCTCCTCCCAGTAATCATTTTTATATATATATATATATATATATATATATATATATATATATATATATATATATATATATATATATATATATATAATGTATGTATAAAATATGGGTCTACCTGAAAACGCCGAAAGTCTATTACACTGAGAACACCGGAAGATCGACAACAGAGAAGACTGAAAGTTGAGAATCCCGATGCTGAGAACACCCACATGTTAAGGTAAGTGTGCGATAGGGACGGACGTTAGGGTCAGGGTGTGGGTTAGGAAAGTGTGTGATAGTGACGGACGTTAGGGTAGGGTGCAGGTCAGGTGAGTGTGCGATAGTGACAGACTTTAGGTTTCGGGGCGGGTTAAGTGAGTTAGATTTAGGGTGCAGGTAAGGTAAGTGTGCTATAGTGACGGACTTGAGGGTTAGGGGCGGATTAAGTGAGTTAGGGTTAGGGTGCGAGTAAGGTAAGTGTACGATAGTGACTGACCTTAGGGTTAAGGTTTGGGTTAAGGTTAGTGCATAGATAGTTGTGTATGTAAAGATTAGTGTAGGTTTTTAAGGTTTTTGGTGTGCTTGTGTTGTGTGTGTGTTTTTAGGAAAAGGTATTTGTTTTGTTGATTGTCGGGCATGTGAAGTTTTGTGTTTTTGAACTTACATTTTGTCGTGTCGGTTATTTTGTTGTCTGTGTTTTGGAGTGTCGGTGTTATCAGGTAGACCCATATATATATATATATATATATATATATATATATATATATATATATATATATGTAGAAACTTTACTAGACTAGTAATGAAATTAATATCTTTCACATTTTCTCTTGGGTTCAAATCCTATAGCTTTGTTTTGTTGACAAGCAGCAAAGATTTGGATATAGATGCTAGTGTCCTACAATACCTGCTGAATAAGGTTCTCAACCATTCCATAAAACAACAGAATTCTTTCACCAAGAAAAGATGCTGGTGTAGTTGGGGCAGTTACCTACTTATCTTGCTGCTTAGGCCCCTGGTTGAAATTCTTTAATGGATCAACATGTTTGTAAGGAATGCCTAGGTATATAGTATTTGTAAATCTTGGCTTGACCATCTCTAGGGGCATGGCACTAACACTGCTCTAATTCAGTTAGATTACTGACCATTTTCTTTACCTTACTATGTAAAGTTCACATCTTCATTATCTTTATCCAAGGTCTTTGCCACTTTCGGTCATGTTATCATCCTCTTAAACACATTAATAGGACTCGTGCCAATTTTCATCTTTGCCACAGTTTATTAAATCTACCAGGCAAGTAGTATAACACATAGTGGACCTTTAAATGTCACAATATGCATCATAAGGTCACACACATTCCATGTCATTTAGTGAGAACAATTTAGCATGTTCTAATTATATGGTGAAAAGAAAACCTGTTCAAGTTTGTTTGTTTATTTATTTTAATTTATTTATTTTATTTAGCATGTGTTTACCGGAAAAGACCGACTTGGAACAAAGCCAGTTTTCAGTAGAGGCCCAGGGAGAAACACTCTAGATGCCTGTCTTTGAAAAGTTTTGTTTAACATTTGTTTACCAGGAAAGTCCGACTGGGTCAGGAACCCAGTTTCAGCAGAGGCCTGGGGTGAAAAGCTCCAAATAATACATGAAAGTTAAGACATTGTACATGAATAAGACAATAGCAAGTATTAAAGTACACATTAAATAAGTGATGAATACTAAATAAGTACAGAGAGGTTGATGCAAGAATAAAACGTACTAGATAGGCAATACTAAATAAAAAAATGCTTGCAAAAATGGTGGAAATTCTTAAACCATTTCACCCTTTTGTCCCATTTTCCTTCGAGCTCAGATTCTGGTGAAGAAATGCCAAATGACTCTGGTGAAAACTCTTGCCAACTTATGTATTTATGCTTTTTAATGATGTGGAAATGTGATGAAGGTCACAAACTGTGTCAGTGTGTCATTTTCTATCTATTTTGTTAATTAAGTATCTGTGTTTAGACATCTCTAGACGTCATTGATGTGAAGTAGTCCATTCGTTACTGAGTACAACATTTTAAATCAGTTTTTCGTCATAAATCACCTGAATCTGACGAGACAAAACTTTATCGCATCATTCTTTGAGAAGCTACAATTTATAAGTGAGGAAAAATACTTTGTTTATATCCTTCTTCAACATGTTATCCTTGATTAAAATATTACATTTACAGTCCCTATAAAACAAACTGTTCTAAATACTTTATTCCAATGCTTCACTGCCATGACTAATCTATCCTGAATCATGAGACAAAGGTGTATGTTGTTCTGCTACCTCATTTTCCTGTAAGATGCATGGATCATTTTCCTGACTAAAACTCATAAATGGTTAACGTGAGAAGCTCTGTGTTTCTAGACTGGTGCACGCTGAAATGTGTTCCTTGGGATGCTTTCTAATCATCATTATCATCGGCCCACTTTTTCCCTTTTTTTCTACATGGGGTCGGGGTATCGTTTTAACTGTCACCAATTCTCTTGATTCAGTGCCATACTCCTGCCTTCTTCAACACTCATGCCTGACTGTCGCAGATCTTCTTTCACACAATCCATCCACCTCTTTGCTGGACGTCCTCGCTTCCTCTTACCTTCTTTCGGTCTGTCCCAAATCTTCCTCACCAGATTGTCGTCTTCTTTTCTACACATGTGCCCAAACCACCGTAATCTGTTCTCTTTGATCTTTTCTGCAATTGGAGCTACTTTGGCTTCTGCTCTTATGTCCTCATTTCTTCGCCTGTCCCACAGTGTGGATCCTACCACCTTTCTCATGCACTTCATTTCCATCACCTCCAGCTTCTTCAACTATTCTGCAAAGGTTTCTGTACCATACAGTAGTACTGGTCGCACCACTGTCTTGTACACTTTACTTTTTAGCTTCTTTGGCATTCTTCTGTCATAGACTACACCTGAGACTCTATGCCATTTGGCTGCAGCCCCTTTGATTCTATATTTGACCTCTTCATTCAGACTTCCCTTCTCCTCAACCACCCCTCCCAGATACTTGAAGCTGTTTACATGTTCCACTATCTTCCCTTCTATCTCTATTCTCAGCTTCTTCTGATTTCCCCAATTTGCTGCCATTTCCACCATCTTATCTGTGCTTAGTTTCATCCCATGTGCTCTCGTATTTGCATTTCATTCTCCTATCCTTTGTTGAAGTATTTAGCTCAGAGTCTGCCTGTACTGCCACATTGTCTGCATACAGTAGCTTTGTTGATCCATCCCCTCCAACCTGTTTGCTAATGTAGTCCATCACCAGTATGAACAGCAGTGGGCTCAGAGCTGAACCCTAGTGTACACCCACTCCCACTGGGAACACCTCTGTGAGGCCAAACACTGTTCATACTTGAGTCACTGGGTCCTTGTACATAGCCTGCACTAATTCTACCAATGTTTCTGGGACTTCCAACCATCGCAGTACTGCCCAGATCAGCTTTCTTGGGACCTTGTTATATGCTTTCTCCAAGTCTAGGAATGCCCAGTTGGACTCTCTCCTCATCTCTAGCTTCTTCCCAAGTATCTGTCTCAATGCAAACATCGGGTCAGTTGTGCTGCATCCTGATCTGAATCTGAACTGCTCATCTCCCATCTTGCATTCTACTACTGTGAGTATCTGTTTATCAATCACCAGAATGTTCATGCAATGTGGTAGGAGTTTGATGCCTCTGTACTTCCCACAGTTGTGGATATCCCCTTTGTTCTTGTACACTGTCATGAATATGCTTGTTCTCCAGTCATCTGTGATGTGCCTTTCTCTCCACACTGTTATTAGTACCCTCAGGAGCCATTTCTCCCCTATCTCACCCAGCATCTTTATCATATCTGCTGTGACCTCATCTGAGCCTGCTGCTTTCCCTGACTTCATTTTCCTTAGTGCTGTTCTTAGTTCTTCTAGGATGGGCTCCTCTTCTTCTGTCATCGTAGGCTGCTTCTGGGGTAGTACAGCTTCTGTGAGGTTTTCTTCATTCAGAAACTCCTGGATTAGGGAGGACATTAAATACTGCAGTTGTTATCTCTGCATTAGTTTATGTGACCCACTGCCTGAATTGCGTTGAGTCATTATTCAGATAACTGCATTCCTCTAGAGCTCTGCAAATGCCCTACTGCATGAGATGATTTGAGTTTAGATTCTTTGCATTATTACTTCAGGAAACTTTCTGCAAAAACGTGAGCTTAAAGTATGTTGTCACTTGACAAGTAAGTACCACCAAATTTAATGGGCATTGGCTAGGTTGCTGCTTGCATTGTTTTATGGTGATATTCGGTCGTTTTTCTTTTGAAATTTGACATTTGATGCATTATGTATTATGGTAAATCTGTTACTGCTTTCTGAATCAGACAATGACAGTTATGCGAGCAGTATTTAAGCCATATAAAGTCTGTAGCCAGTAACTAAAAATGTGTTTAATCTGCAATACTTATGTTTTTTGGTGGCAAGAAAATATGTGAGAACTTTTTTTTTTTTTTTTGTGAAATGTGTAAAACAGTATATAAAGTTGTAGCTGAAGTTTGTAACTGCCTTCTGCAGGGAAATAGAGCAGTCATCTGTACGATTTGAAATGCATGATGTATGGCGGGCATTAAACGGGAAGTGTAATTGCTCTGAGCTTTGATTACAAGATATGTACCACTTCCTAGGCCAGGAATACCAAAGGTCATACAATACAGAAAATAGGCAGCTTAAAGCAGGAGAAAACTACTTAATTGCATTTGTTGTTTCTTTAGGGAAATAATGTAAAGCAAATAGCTGAAAATGGAGGGAAGAGAAAATAAGATACACATTACAGCCTGTGAAGTATAAGTCTTGTCATAGGTTCATAGGTGTGTACTAGGTAATGGCCCTGGAGCCAACACAAGCCTAGCCCGAGAACACACCCAGTCGTCCTGTTGCCAGACTTGTACCCCTATCGAGCAAGGCTGTTGAAATGATCCCTGGGGTGAATTTCCTGTTACCCATCCACTCCTCAAGCTTTTTCTTGAAGAGGGCCAGTGAGGTGCTCTGCTTGACATGAATGGGGAGTTTATTCCAGAGTATGGGTAGTCTCTAGGTTAGGAACCTGTCCCTCCAGCAGGTTCTATTTATTGTGGTGATGAAATTGAGTCCTTGGAGCGTGTGGTGCGGAGGGATTGGGTCTTTTTCAGATGAAGCATGTCTAGTAACAAGGTCTGACATGGCTTTGTATGCCAAGCAGAGATCCCCTCTAAGTAGGCAATATGAGACTGAGTACAGCTGGAGTTTTTTGAGTCTGTCTGTGTAGGGCATATGTTTGAGACCTAGGATCCTCTTTGTGAGGAATTTCTGTAGCCTCTCCAGTTGTTGCAGGTGTCTAGTGAAGTACATGCCAAATTGGGCATTGTACTCTATAATGGGTCTAATGAGGGATGAGTAGAGAGGGATTATTACCACTTTCTTCCTGGATGAGAAACCCTTTGTAATGAGGTGTGCCACAGAAGGACTTTCTAACTATAGTGGCCACATGGCTGTCAAAGGAGAGGTTGCTATCCACTTATGTCCCCAGATCTCTTATCACACCTTGGGAGTCAAGAGGGCTACTGCTGATGTAGTAGTTCACAAGCAACAAGTTTTTCCAGAAGGGGACGACGATGCACTTTTTGGCATTGAGCTTAAGACCATGGTTCTGGCACCAGTCGGTGTCAGTGAGGCCTTTTTGTAGGATGTCGACATCAGCTTGAGAGTCAGTAATGGCTCCCAGTTTGCAGTCATCTGTGAACTTTGTCAACCAGAGTCCTTTGGTGTTGGCCTGAACTTCTGAAGTATATGCCAAACAGGAGAGGACCCAGGACCGAACCCTGTGGGATGTGTGACTGCCCAGTAGTTGAATTTGGAATCCGCTACTTTCACCATGAGGGTTCTGTCCATGAGCCAGTTGACAGTCCATCTTATGATATAGGGGTTGATGCCTAGGTTGATGAGTCTGTCAATGATCCCTGAGTGGGGGATAGTGTTGAAGGCCTTGGCCAGATCGAGGTAGGCTATATGGACTGCTTTGCCTTCATCGACAGCTCTGGTGTTAGACCCAAACTATGAGGGATTCAGGGTTTGAAGGTTCCCAATATCCTTATTTATGAGGTCCATAATGATGCGCTCTGTGACAATTGGGGAGAGATGGGCGAAGGCTACCAGCCTAGTCAAATAGAATTTGATATATAATTCTGGCATTTGTAAATAAATGTAAAAATACAGGCATGTTTACTTGAGTGTAAAAGAATACTGTGAAATGTGGAACTGCAAAATATGTGACAACATTGCACTCTACTGGCCCAGTGAAGCATGCTGTGACCCTTTCATGTTACAAGTCAGCTCCAGTGCATCTGGATGAAGGTTTCATGCCCATTGTTTTAAGGCTAACGTTTATGACCAGAATTTACATGTGGAAGGTGCTTTATTGCTCTGGTTTCTGCTAGAGTGTATATGTGAAATGCCTTGTATTGTTGTAAGTTTTTGAGCAGGTGTTAGATTGCTAAATAATGCAGTTTGTTTGCCTGGGAAAACCAAAGTCTCAACATGATGTAATGTGGGAGGGACACAGCAGACATGTTTGTTAGTAATGTTTAAATCCTATTTCTCAGACGAGACTGGAAGCATTTTGATCTTGGATATCTAACTTGGCACTCTGCCTTATGCTCACATGTAAGTTCTAGCACTGTGATTTCTTGTAGGAATAGTTTAAAGCTAGTAAAGATTACTTGGGTATTTTTCTTTGAAATCAGACCTGTCCTACTGTATTATTTTAAGTTTCTGTGTGATCTCTGAACTCTTAGATATCTCTGTGGTGTAGTAGTATTGTCTTTTGTTTTAATTATTTATTATTAAATATTTTAAAAACTTTTACCTGTGGCTGGTTTGTGTAGAGATAAGCTCTAGAGTACATTGCATATTTATAGAGTTTATTGTAATAGGCTACTCTAATAAGCTTTAGACTGTATAGTCACATTACCAATTGGATAATAATATTGCACAGTAATAATTGGACACCCTTTTAAAGGCCTTTTAGTAGCTGATATTATTAACTGGGTGGTGGCAGGGATTACTACTGTATCATCTGGGTAAAGGGGCACAGCTGAAGAATCTGTGCCAGCCTTTCCCAGGAGTCTGTGAAGTTGTATAAATATTTATCTCAAAGTGTGTGTGTGTTGTGTCAGCTACTTGGGCAGGGGCACAAAGCACTGGTTGGACAGAGAAAGGTACTGGAAGTTTTAGCTTGCCCAGCTAGGCTGATACCTGGACCCTATAGCTGTGAGCAAGGGAGCAACCAGACCCAGACTGACTGTGATCTCTGTGTGCACTTAAGGGAAGTTGTACTTTACTGTGTGTATTGGTTATCCTTTCCTCTCTTCTAGGAGATGACCTCCCTGGTGTTAGTGGTGAGGATTGAGGCTCCTTGATTGCTGGGCCAGGGCACGGTCGTCACACGCTCCATGGCTTTACAGATCAGGCTTGTCAGGCTGATTGGGCGGTAGTTACCTGGTCAGTAGTCATTCCCCCTTTGTGGAGAGGAATGACTGTAGTGGTGCACCATTTGATGGGGATAAATCCTGAAGTGAGGCTATGATTGAACAGGGCACTCGGGTGAGGTGCCAGTTCCCTTTGTAATTTGTGTAGCATGCAGCCAGGTATGTTATCAGGTCCCATGGAAGCTGTATTTTTGGCTTTGGGTAGTCTAGCTTCTATCTGAGCAGACATGATATTAGGGATTTGGCATTCCTTGGGTATTGGGATGGACCCTTTGGGGGGTGAGGGGGGTAAGGTTGGCACTAAACCTGTCTGCCAAGATGTTGGCAATATCTGTTGGTTCAGTATAAGTGGTGCCATTGTGCAGTAGTTTATAGCACCCTTGCTTATTGTTATGCAGGTTCTTGACATTACTAAAGAATGCCTTGTGGTTATCTTTAGCATCTGTTGCAGTTTTGTTTTCATAACTAGCTTTGGAGGCTTTGATGAGGGGTCTCGGTTTTTTGCTGAGACTTGCAAGGAAATTTTTCCAGTCTTTGGATTTTACCCTTTTCTGCAACAGTTTTTTTTCCTCTGTTGTAGAGTTTAATGGCAGAAGATCACCAGATTGGCTTCCTTTTTTTCTGGAGGACATGACCTTGGTTCTGTTAGGTATGGCCTAAGGGGAAGGATGTATGGCCGCTGAATCATACACCAAGGCACTTGTGTAAATGCTCCTACATTGCCTTGATGTATGATTTAGCGGCCATACATCCTTCCCCTGTTTGTGTGGGTGATGTGAAGTTTGCCACTTCTGTCTTCAAAAGCCCAAAATTGGCTTTAGAAAAGTTTTTTACTGTGGTTTCCTTCATGGGGGGTGCAAGTGGGATGTGGGTAATGACTGTGATTAATTTATAGTCAGATCTGACCAGAGAGGAGTTGATCACTGGTGTGGAGCAGTGGTCTCCCATGTCTGTAATGACCAGATCAAGAATATTTCTGCCACTGGTGGGGGTGAGAATGAGTTGGTCCAGGGCGTTGGAGTTAATGAATTCCAGAAAATGTTGGGCAAGTGATTTGGAGCATGAGTAATTTTCCCAGCAAATGGAGGGGTAGTTAAAGTCTCCCAGTATAAAGGTATTGGGTTGAACCTTAATGCTTTCCAGAGTGTTCAGAATGCAGAGTGGGAGTCTTGGGACATTGTGAGGGAGCTATAGCAGGCTACAACCTGGATTGCCATTTTATCCAGTGTTAGTTGTACCTGTAGTATCTCTGTTGCATTATGATGGGCCACCAGTGTAGAGGTGTGTGTGTGTGTGTGTGTGTGTGTGTGTGTGTGTGTGTGTGTGTGTGTGTGTGTGTGTCCTTTATGAAGATGGATACGCCACCTCCTCTGGGGCTTCGATCCAGGTTTGGGGGTTGGAAGGTGTGTTATGCTGTGTAGCATGGTAGCGCTGGGGGTGCTGTCTGGAGCCTTGAACCAGGTCTCTGTTACTGCACAGAGGTCGATGTTCTCCAATTTTAGGAGAGACTCGAGCGAGTGCATTTTGAGATTTAGGCTTCTAGTGTTGAGTAGCATTACCTTCAAGTTGCATTTGTTTGCATTTGTTATGGTGGTAATTTTGTCTTCGTGGTATTGCCTAAAAAGGCACTATAGGGGAGGCAAGAGCTTTAGCCAGTATCTGGAATCCCAAGGGTGACAGATGCAGGCCATTTCTGGCAAAGCATCGAGGTCTGTCGATCATGTCATCCCAGGCAGACAGATACTGACTGGATCCCCTTTGAATGACACCAGAAACTTAGCCAATTACTGAAGTCAATCATTGTATGCTTGTACTGTGGTATCATTCTAGACAATGGTAGTATGCTACTTAGGGCTAGGGTCATACCTGCCTGGGCTACAAGATCCAAGAGCTCCTCCATGTCTCTTGTCGTAGTCCAGGGAGGTACATCTTAGGTCGTTCACACCAACATGGACAATGACTGAGTCATATTTGTACTTGTTGTGGAGAGACCCAAGTGCATGCGTTATGTGGCGGATCCTGGCACCCGACAGGCAGCTTGACCGTAACTTTCTCCTTATTGTGATTTTTGTTCTTTGAAGTTATGTATCTGCATGTAATATGCTCTGAAATTTCAGTCAGATTAGCTTAGGAATCAGTTTAGAGCTAGACAGAAAAGATATAGCTGTAGACTGATTTTTTTTTTTTCTTTCTTGTAATTTATTTATTCGGAAGGATTGTATCCTTTTCCTGTTGCATTTCATATTTCTCTGTATATTTAACTGTTACTAACACTGCTTAACTCATTCTTAAGTAAAACATTGTTATTTAGTCACTTTTAAAAAGCTCATGGCTGGGGTCTGTTTTCTTATCTAGTACTTGATAAGAGGGTATTTATTGTTAAATAGTGGCAAGCTGCTTTCATCTACCTCTAATTTGCCAGACCTCTTGGCTGCACACTAATTTATGTTTGTAATTATTTGTTTGGCTTGCTAACGAGGTTTAAATTGTAAATAGATGGTCCCCAGGGTCTCCAATATTATGATCTGGGGTGGTGGCAATTTACTACCTTGGGCCAGAATAGAAGGCTGTAGTGTCAGTGTGTGTGTGTGTCTGTGTGTGTCTGTGTACGAGTGTGTATTTGTATAAGAGTTTATTCAAAACAGAGTTATTGTGGACAAGTGACTGCCAGAAGGCACTGAAGAAGTGGTGAGAAAAGGATCTGGGGTGCGAGGTCAATGATTGCTATGTGGGGTCTTCAGTATGAAGCCTGTTGCATACCCAGGCATATTTCTTGCATACAGCTGAGTTCATGTTGCACTTGATGAATTGTTAGTGGTTCATATTTGTGTACCTTTTTTATATCTGAAGTTATTTAATACCAATGGTGTGACTCAAGATACCATTCTGCTGGTGGTCATGAGATTTTATAGGTTTATGGGTATAGGCTAATGACCACCAAGACCTTTATAAGCCTAGCCATGCAAAGCAACCCAGTTGTATCCCCATGTAACATGGGTATCTATTTGGAGGGGGTGTGTTAATTAGGAGGTTGCAAAAGGTTTAAGGGGGGGGTGATATGTTAGTTGGGGAATATTTACTGTTGGCCTCTGTCTACAGGTGATATGGGGGTCAGACTAGTGGTGAAAGTTTGGTTTCCCATCCAGTGGTCAAGGTTATGTTTGTATAGGATTAGGGTTGGACTCTGCTTCACCTGGATGGGGAGCCTATTCCAGAGCATGGGGATTCTTTACATCTGTCTTGCTAGCATGTTCTATTTATGTTTCATGCAAGTTTTAAATCCTTGGATCTAGATTTTCTGGTGCTATTCATTTTGTAGATGTGCAAAAGATCCATCAGGGCTGGATCTGAGGATGCCTTTTATGCCAGGCATGGAATGCCTCTTGGGAACCTGTAGGAGACTGAATATAAAGAGAGGGCTTTAAGGTGATCTGTACAGAGCAATGTGTTTAATACCATGGATTCTCTTTGTGAGGAATCTCTGTGGGTATGTCTAGCTGTTGAATATGCTTGGTCAGGTACATGCAGAAAGGGGTAGTGTACTCAATGGTGGGTTTGATAAGGACCGAGTAAAGTGGCACTATAAATTCCTTTGACCTGGATGCCATGTTCTTACTTACAAGCTGGATGACATAGAATGATTTCCTTACTACCTTGGCTATGAGTTGTTAAAAGGCTAGATTATAGTCCACATGTTTTCCCAGATCCCTAACTACTGGGTCAGCTCTTAGAGTCAAGTAATTACTCTGGGTGGACATTTCCCAAAAGACTCTATAGTGCACTTGTTGACACTGAGCTTTAATCCATGGCTTTGGCATTGGTCATTTGTCTGTTAAACCCTCTTGTATGATGTTAGCGTTATGAGGAAGTCTATGATGCTACCAGTTAAAATAATCTATTGGTGGACAGTGCAACAGATTCAAGGATTGTAGCCCTTGCCCACAATCTTTTGTTTTAACAAAAGTGAGCAGTGGAGTGTATATTTTAATTGACTTGAAAAGCAGTTTTGTCACTAAAAGTGCATGTACCCATGCAACCCCAAGGTTGATGTACAGAGGTATAGGTTGTACGGCAGTTGTTTTATTTTATTTAGTGGAAAGAGTTCAAGAAATGGAAATAAATGAGTTGTGGAGAATATGCCTAGATGGCTGTGTCACAGCTAAGGAGCATAAAACAAAGGGAATTTTGCATGCCAATATGTCCAGGGAGGACATGATAGTGGCTTGTGTGCAGCTGTAATGCCCCCTGTAAATAGAGAGAAAGCCTGTTTGTGTGCAACATGCAGGAAAAGGAACAGTCAAACCCATCCCCAAATGACATCAAAACTCAGTTGACAAAAAGATATTTGAGCAATGAAACATCTGCAGCTTGTGACAGCTGAGAGAGAGAAAGAACATGGAAGCAAAGGAAATAGAAAAACAGCAGTGACATTACAGGGCGATGCTGACTCTTTGCCGAAGCATGAGAGCACTTAAGAGGGGAAAGCTGAACGCTAGATGCTCAAGTCAGTACCAGATTATTTATGCAGTATAAAGAGGTGCTTATTATAGTTTCATCTAGGCATTTGAAAGGATGTGTAGTCAACACCAAATTGACCAGGGGCAGTGACTGATGTTTTTAACTCTTTTCTCATGGGTGAGGTGATGCATGTTGAATAAAATAATTGAAATTTGATTTATTTTTATTTTGTTGTACATTTATTAACCAGTTCCCTTTTCAGGAGTGACATAGACACTGTGTAGTTAAATGATTTACAGTAGACTAAAGCAGGTGCATGGAATCAAACCCTGTATCCTTGAATACATGAATCCGACCATTAACAACTCAGAACCTTAATCCTCTGCACTAACTGCTAGGTGTATAGATTGTTTGAATTGTGATAAAACTGAACCGTTTTTATTTGAATGTTTTAAACTGACTCCTAATGCCTGTAGGATGAAATTCAAGCAGCATAGGAGAAAAGCCGTTGATATGAGGGATTTATGTAACAGAAATGAGCACTTACTCTCTCAGGCAGGTGAGTACTTGTTGAGTCACTACATTTGAAAGGCTGGCAGACCTTATGTTGGCAGAGTAAACCGTCACTTACTCTCCCTAAGGACCAAACCTGGAATGTAATGCTGCTGAGGAGATTGGGAGAAAGGAGGACATGTATCACACGAGCAGGTCACGACTGCACAAAGTGCACCAGAAGGAGGGTGGGGTGGGGACTAAGCACAAAACATGTATAATGGAATCCATAGGGGAAGAGCTTAAGCCATCACAGAGGATTACACTGGCAAATTGGGTCAGATGCCTCTTGTAGTACACTCTTGGGTCTCAGGTTCAGATGTTTACAGTGTAACTAAGGGGCAAGTATTGTACCAGTGTCCACCGAGACAAAGAGGGAAACAAAAGCCACAGGAGGCAGCAAACAGTGGTAGCACTACATCAGTGATGGGATTTCTGGAGACAATTACTGCACCATACTGCTATAATGGTCTGTATCCTATCATGGTGGAGGGGAAAGAGAACATTGCCAAGGAGGATACAGCAGTAGACATAACTATTGTCAAGCATGCAGTAATTAAAAGGGAGTAGTACCTGCTAGGGCTGGTTACTTAAGTTTTGGCCTTTGGAGAGACTCCTTTTTAAGGTACTGCTTGTCAG
This sequence comes from Protopterus annectens, assembly GCF_019279795.1. Lineage (NCBI taxonomy): Eukaryota > Metazoa > Chordata > Ceratodontiformes > Protopteridae > Protopterus > Protopterus annectens. The sequence goes on from NC_056736.1 coordinate 530,913,560, forward strand.
ATTTTACATGGACTGGGAATGGAGGTTGGGGAACAAACAGATGGTGGTCTTTGACAATATTCTAGTGAAATGTTTTAATATGAAATGATTTTGATAATACATTACCTTGTGTCCATGTAGTTATATGCAGTCAGGCATAGAGACAAGCTCATTGGGATAGGCTGGAGGAGGCAACCAGTGTCCACACTTCTAGTCAAAGCTTGTGATATGGCTGTTTGGGGGGGATAGTGAGCATGAATCTGAGCTACAGCTGTTGAAATCTAGTGGGCTTGAATTGGAAGGGGCTACTTTGAGGGGAGATTTGAGTGATGGTGGTATCGGTCATGAATTTTTGATATACTACTATTAGAAGTTACCCGACATCCTTTAGTGTGGGGTCTGCGGAGGGTCAAAAAGGAAAACTGAGACAGGCTCAGCTGTCAGACCCTGTGTTACAGATTTTAAAGCAGGTAACTATAGAGGCCTCTGATACTCAAGGATGAAAGTGGTCCATATACTGGGAGAAAGGATTATTCTCCTGTGAATGTGCCCCTGAATTGTTTACTAAGGAGAGAAATGATACAACAGTAGCTGGTAGTACCAGTAACCTACTGTTGGGCAACTCTCGTCACAACACATATTTCCTTTTCAGGCCATATGGTATTAAAGCATACAAAAAAGAAGGCTTATGCAGCATTTGTTTCTGCAAGATATCTGAATAGTGTGAGAAGGTTGGCAAGGCAGAAGACAAACCTAAAACTATTTTATTGCCTTTGCTTAGTAATGATGAACTGTAAGAGAGTAGTTTGAGGACATTGTTGAGCATCATGGTACCCCAGACCCCACAGTTAAGAGGTATATCCTGGTAGTGGTGGACTATGCTAGATATCCAGAGGTGGTGGATCTTTTCTGTATTGAGGCAAAGAAAGTTGCAAATGTTCTGTTAGAAATTTCAGCAAAGTAGGTTTTACAAGGGAAATGCTGATGGAAGTTGCAAGTTTCATTTCTGACCTGCTGGCCTATTTGTGGACGTATTATTGTTTGATGCATTTAAAAACTATCTCCATTATACACAGACCAAGAGTCTGATGCATACATTTAAACTTATACTAAAGATCATGTTGAAGAGCATTTATAAACCAGTCCAAACAGAAGTGGGACAGGTAACCTCCCCATCTCTTCTTTGCACACTGAGAGGTACCTCAGGAATAAACTCATTGAGTTGCTGTATGGTTACAAAGTGAGGGTGCCCCTTGATTCAGGCTGTGGCGAGTGAGAGGGTGATTGTTATTCTCACAAGGAGTGTTTTGTGGAATATGCCCTAAACATCAAGATTGTGCTTATGGAGCTCATGAGGATGACCACAAGAACACCTGCCTGGACAATAATACAACAGTTGGAAAAGGTCTGGTATAACCAGATAGCTACGGCCAGAGAGTATTCTGCTGTGCAAAAAGTTATGATGCTCATTCCTTCCTGATACAATAAGGTGCAGGCAACATGGGAGGGTCTTTTCAGCAAGGGTGGGCTCTTTCACTATTGTGAGAACTTAAGTGATGTTAACCACATGATAGAGTGACCAGGCAGGAGACAGAAGCACAAGCTTTATCATATTAATACAATGATGCTCTGCCATGATAGAGAGCCATGGGTGTTCAGTATTTGCACTGGGTTATGTGAGGAATTGCAAGGGGATCTTGTGGTAGGCATTTTCAGTGAGGGTTGGTATGACATCTTATTGAGTGAGGTAACCCTTTTACAGCAGCTCTCTACTACCCTGGTTCAGGAGATATGAGTAGTACTGCAGGAATTTGGGAGCATTTACTTGCAAGTGATGATGTGGACACCATGTTCCACTGTCCCATTAAACAAGCCCCTAAGCAGACCCTGAGAGAAGAGCTGTAAGGGATGTTGGAACTGGGGATGATACTGAAGTCTAGCAATTCCTGGGCCTCACTGCTGCCAGTGCCAAATAAAGATGGCATTATTAGATTTTGTCTCTGCTACTGGACAGAGACCCACAGAGTTGCTTGCCACACTCCTCATGACAGATGAAGGCATAACACAGTTGGATTGAACTACTTCTCTACTACTGATATGAACAAAGTTTACTGATAGGTACTCTTGACATCTACAGGAAGGGAAACGTCAGCTTTTGTGACTACCTTTTGGGTTATATGAGTTCACTAAGATGCTATTTTAGGTGGATAATGTCTCGGCAATCTTCCACAAGTTGGTAGCTTGTATCCTAGTAGGAGATTGCAGTATCATCCAGGTAAGCAAGAATAGTTAGTGATCCCGGCATGAACACATTCAGCATGTTAGAGAGGTGCTGACCAGATTAAACAAATGCTGTGTTAGTTAAGTCCATCAAGTGCTGGGTAGGAAAGCTATTGTTATTGAATGGATGGTTGTAAGATTCAGCCAGATCCTGCCAAGGATGGATAATTCAGGCAAGGCTTAACGCTATTACTAAGACTGCCTTTTAAGACAAGGACTTGGGTAGTGTAAAAGAAAGAGTGAACTCTCATCAGAAGCCTCATTTTTGAGGGTGTTTTAAGAAAACTCGCTTGAAGTCTACATGGGGGGATATGTGTGAGAATAAATCTGCCACATTTTCTTGCGTCAGACTGTAAAAGATATGTAGAACTGCACTCAAGCCTCATGAAAACCTGCATCAGGTAAATTAACAATATTTTCTTTACTCTGCAGTATGTGTGTATTTTATTGGCATGAAAAGATGTCTTTTTTCTATGAAATGTATAAAAATATAGAACTTTTATCTGAAGAGTGTAACTGCTTTCTTCTGGAAAATACAGTCCATTATACCCAAGATCTCAAATTTTTGGCAGAAACGTATACTAGAAACTATAATTATTTTGCCATTCACAACAACCTGTGGCAAAGCGACCAAGTCTGTAACAACCAAATAAAATGAAATAACTGACTTAAAACTTATTAGTTACTGAACTTCTTCAGAAAATGTTTGAGTGCCAAATTTTATTTAAAAGTTTGGGCTGAACTTGAATCATTTTCTGAAGGTTTTGAGTTTATATAATTATTCTTCCCTTTAATTATCTGTGACTGTTCGTAGGCAATGAAGGTAAAGGCCTCAAAAGAGCAATTAGAAAATTATGTTAAGTAGATAGTCAGCATAGAAAAGGAAAGCAAACCTTGCTTAATTGCACCTGCACCTCTGTATGGATAAATAAAAACCAAAGAGCTGAATGAACAACAGTCAGAGGAGAGAGAAAAATGAGCTGTTTAGACCTGTAGAGTACAGCCACCTATGTCTTGTTCTTCGCACTTAGTCATCCCCCTATGTCTTGTTCTTTGCACTTAGTCAGCCCCCTATGTCTTGTTCTTCGCACTTAGCCCCCTATGTCTTGTTCTTCGCACTTAGTCAGCCCCCTATGTCTTGTTCTTCGCACTTAGTCAGCCCCCTATGTCTTGTTCTTCACACTTAGTCAGCCCCCTATGTCTTGTTCTTCGCACTTCGCTTCTGCCTGTAATATATTCTGAAAACTCAGTCAGATTAGTTTAAGGTTTGGTAATGATTTTAGTTCAGAACTTAAAAAAAATTATTATCTGTAGTAACAGACTTTGCTTTTTATAACCTGTTTTGTTGAAAAATATTATTTTCTGTTGTCTTTTGCAATTTTGTATTTCTCTGTATATTTAACTATACTCCTTAACTCATTCTTTAAGTAAATTGCTTTTATTAGCTTTTTAAAAGCTTTTGTCAGACCATCTGTTGCATTATTTATTAATCAATAAGAATGTATTTATTGCTAAATGGTGGCAAGCTGCTGGCATCCACTTCTAAATGACAAGGCTGCCCCGCTACACACTATCTTTTGTTTTTACAGTTAGTTGGCTTTTTACAAGAGAGAAAAACAGCCACTGGAAGGTTCTCAGCCAGGTAGTCTAGCTGCTGGCAGTTTACTACCTTGAAGAATATTATCAACCTTCCCTGGAAATTAGACCCACTAAGCAATCCACTAACTGCAGCTTGGCCTTAACAGCATGAGGGAATAAGTCCTGCTGCCCTGGTTATGAACTACACCATTAACACCCAAGAATAGGCTTCACACTGAGTACCTCATAGGTTCATAGATTAGTACTAGGCTAACTGCCCTTGTGAGCCATTTTAAGCCTAGCTAATTATCCCTTGTGAGACTCAAACCTACACCTTGTGTTTGTAAGGCAAACACCTTAACCATTAAGCCACCCTCCAACTCATCAAGCAGAGTCTTATAGGTTCATAGGTGTGTACTAGGCTAATGCCCTGGAGCCTTTACAAACCTAGCCCATAGAAGTGCCCTGGATTAGCTCTTAAGACCCTATGTTTTTGTGTGTGTGTGAGAGAGAGGGACTGTAAGGGTCTATTCAACGTATAAGGTCTATGGCAGTGAAAGTAGGGTGTGCGAGAGAATGGTGAGAAAGCTGCAAAGCTTGTAATTTTAGCAACATTGTAAGTATATCAGAGAAATATTGAAAATGTATTCTTGATTTTGTGTCTTTGTTTCTGATTTTTGAGATAAGAAGTTGAGAGGGCAGAGGGAGCTTGGCTATATGGTTCTGACGCCAGCCAGCTGAAATGCACCTCTAGGTCATTATGAATTTGCTCAGTCATTTCATTGCAAGTAAACAGCTTATGTGGACACAGTCATACAAAGGATAGAAACTGATAGTCACATCTATGTATGTGTGTACAAAAGTACTTGCTTTCTGCATCCCAGAGCAGCTGTGGTATAATGGAAGGAATCAATTGTAATAAACATGAGCATCATTATATAAGCCATGCTGTTACAGCAGCATCATCGTATGAGCCATGTTCTTACAGGAGCATCACCTTATGAGCCTTGCTCTTACAGGAGCATCACCGTATGAGCCTTGCTCTTACAGGAGCATCACCGTATGAGCCTTGCTCTTACAGGAGCATCACCGTATGAGCCTTGCTCTTACAGGAGCATCACCGTATGAGCCATGCTCTTACAGGAGCATCACCGTATGAGCCATGCTCTTACAGGAGCATCACCATATGAGCCATGCTCTTACAGGAGCATCACCGTATGAGCCATGCTCTTACAGGAGCATCACCGTATGAGCCATGCTCTTACAGGAGCATCACCGTATGAGCCATGCTCTTACAGGAGCATCACCGTATGAGCCATGCTCTTACAGGAGCATCACCGTATGAGCCATGCTCTTACAGGAGCATCACCGTATGAGCCATGCTCTTACAGGAGCATCACCGTATGAGCCATGCTCTTACAGGAGCATCACCGTATGAGCCATGCTCTTACAGGAGCATCACCGTATGAGCCATGCTCTTACAGGAGCATCACCGTATGAGCCATGCTCTTACAGGAGCATCACCGTATGAGCCATGCTCTTACAGGAGCATCACCGTATGAGCCATGCTCTTACAGGAGCATCACCGTATGAGCCATGCTCTTACAGGAGCATCTCCTTATGAGCCATGTTCTTTAGGTTTGATCCTTAATTTCCTTGTTTTGTTGAATGTTGACAGTGTGTTTATTATTTTGCCGTGAATAATTTGGGCAACATGAAGTGTATGAGTTTAATGTTAAATTATTCATTTTGAATACATTTTAATTTATTTTGTGTTTGCAGGCACTCATTTGAGAAATGCAGGGCATTTGGGTTACGACAATTTGTCTGGCAGGCTGAGAGCTACTAATGACCTGCTTCCTAAGGTGGACCGTTTGTTCTCTTAGCCTGTGTTTATCTTTGTGCAACTCTGACCAAACCAGTTCACCAGACAGCAGTATCTATCTTAAAACCCAAAGTGGGATGTGTGAAATGATTACCAATGTGTATATGTGTACAGGCCATACAATTCCTAGACATATATGTACCAAGTCTATCGGATATTATAGTTGATTTAGTATTAAAGGATCGATAACAGAGCTGACTCTTAAGTGATCTATTATTTCTAAAAGCAAAATCTGGCTGTGTGCCAATGACCCCATTCAACTCGTACAGTAGGCAGAATATCTGAGTTCTTTTTAATAATATCACATGCTACATGCACATCGCTGGCAAAAGTCAATGGCATCCTTAGTTTATTCCTAGAGGTATCAGTGGAAGCGTCACTTGAGAAAGTATTGTCAGTATTATCCCTGTTGTTAATACTAGTGGGGAGGGGGGAAAAGTATGGCTGGCACTTACCTGACCTATGCCACCATCCTTCTGCTATTTGAGAATCAATAAGTTTACTGCTATAGCCTCTTTCTAGAAATTCTTGTTTAAGTGTTTGTAATGCAACAATGAGACTATCATCATCATTAAAAAGTCTCATAGTTCAAAATATCTGTCCTTTCGACACATTAAATTTCGTATGATTCGGATGCATACTGCCATAGTGTAGAACATTATTCTTTCTAACAGTTTTCTTATACAAAGTAGTACACACAGTGGATACATTATTTTTAGTAACTTTAACATCCAAAAACTCTACTTCTTTATCAGAATATTCATAAGTAAAACTCAAGAAAGTATTTAACTGATTTAAGTATAAAAGAAGCTCTTGTAGCCGCTGCTCTGAGCAATGCCACAACAAAAAAATATCATCCACAAAACATTTATACCATTTGATGTTAACCTGGTATTCATTATTCGAAAGTACATATTTAGCTTCCCAATTAACTAGGGATAGGTTGGCATAGCTATTAGCACAAGCTGTGCCCATAGCTACGCCAACTTTTTGCGCATAATAAGCATCATTAAAAATAAACACATTGTTTTCTAGGATGATTTCCAAAAGTGTGCAAATAAGTGTCACCTTAGTATCAGGGGTGTTTCTCTCGCACAGTAATTCTCTGCCATTTTCAATTCCCCATTCATTGGGTATAACAGTGAACAATGATTCAATATCCAGAGTTACAAATAAACATTGTCCTAAGATAATTTCATTTTGTTTAGATAGCTCATTTAAAAAACTCTTGGTATCCTTTTAAAACAGTGCTACAATTAGCCAAGGCAGCATGCAAAGTCTTTTTTACAAAGATAGAAAGTGGCTGAGTTACCCAACCTCGGCCTGAAACTATAGGGCGCATAGGTGGCGCTAAAGGATTCTTATGTATTTTGGGTAGACCATATATCAAAGGGACTGTTGGATGTTCTACCTTGAAATACTCAAACAGTTGCTCAGATACCATGCCTGTTATTAATAAATCAAAGATCAAAAACTTAACTTTCTCTTTGACACTACTAAGTATATGCATAGGTAAGATGGCATATGTATCAACGTCACTGAGATGACTTAACATAGATTCTTAATATTTGTCCTTGTTGATAACAACAATACCACCTCCTTTATCAGCTGGATGTATTTCTATACTATTTATTTCTTTCAGTTCATATAGAGCTTGTATCTCTACAGCTGATAAATTACTAAAATTATTAGTTTGCTTTATCTAGAGACTTCTCTCTAAGTTGTTTTTCACAAAGGTCAATAAACAGATCTATAGTAGAATTACTAGGTGGCATGTCAGTGCTGGACTTTCTAAATATGCAATCAGCATTATTAGAATTACCAAACATAGCTTTAAGTGTAAGAGTTCTGCCAAAAAGATGTAGGTCTTTAATTACCTCTGTTATGTCCATTCTTTGAGCTGGAACAAAGGTTAAACCTCTGTTTAACACAGATAATTGTGAGTCAGTTAAAGTAGAGATATTGTGTATATGCTTGTTTGTATCTCTTTCCTGACCTTATTTCGTCCTCCTGGTTGTGTAGTCATCGTGTACGTTGATTTTGCAGGCAATTCCTCGATCTGCCTCTTATAGGCAGGGGTTCTTTCAATAAAAAATGTTCACGGGTACAGCCTGATAGCACAGAGGCCTGCTCTGTGGAATTCAAGCTCACACTGGAAGCCATGCTTGTTTTAGGTCTAACAGCTGCAGTGCTTGTGCTAACATCAGAGTGACTGCTTACAGCAGCTACAGATGTATTTAGGTTAACTTCTGAAACAATTCCCTCACTAACAGGAATATTGGGCAACAGTTCTGTGGGTTCTGTAGAAGTGGTAGTTTCAACAGCATTTGCATATGCTGCTTGTTCATCTGAAACAGTTGAATGCAATGTAGTTCTGGGTCTTACAGAGCTCCGCCCATTTCATGTTATATGCTGTATGTTGGAGTTAGTATTAACCCTTTCATTTACCCAAGAGAAGACATTACCTTCTTTAAAATTCTTCAAATCCCCTTGTAATTTTTTGTTTTTGGTAGCAGAAAGTCTCTTGTCATAACCAGTAATATTTTCAAACAGCACATCCATTTCATCACCAACAAGTTCATCTGAATAGGTATTTTTAATTATGTTTTGCAACTCAGTGATTTCATTAGATAGTTTTAGCTCCTCTGGTCTAAAAAATTCGATAAGGAGCTGCATATATTTAGTGCTGCACTCAAGGTTAAGTAACTGCCAGCGCCTAAGTAGCTCAGGATAAGGTTGCCCATAACTGGGCATGGTGAGAACCCTAAGTCCCCTTGGTGCTATATTAAGGCTCAGTGAAGCCTCAAGACGAAAGCGCTGCCACTGCAAGCACTTAAACTTATAAAGTTTATTCTCCGGATTGCGATAGTCATCTCTGAAAGCTGCAAATAAATCAGGATTATCTGGAGTCAGTGATGTTGTCTGCATATAAGTTCCATTAAGTAATGGATTAGTTTGAAAGTCCAATAAAGTAGACAAACGATAGGTGTTCCTCCTATTAGATGGCAAATCCATCGAAGGTACAAAGTTGTTTATCACATGACTTTTAGCTATGATGCTCATTTTATCTGATTTTTGATTGGATGTTTTAGTGTTTAAAAATGTAAAAGTTATTCTATCTTTGTTGGTGTGATGAAGCAGATGTTATTCTGAGAAAGCGCTTACCTTACTACAATAAAGGACATATTGATTTTCACTGCTGTGTGGAACAGATCATTTTTCTCTTTCTTGTATTCTCTGGTTTTTGCATCTGATTCCTTATTTGGTTCAAGGACTGTTTTCATTTGGTTGATTTTTGTTCACTGCTTTTGCTGTAAAATTTGCATATGTTTTAAATCAAGTCTGAATCCCTGATCTGTGCAAAACAGGTACAACTTGCTCTTCTTGAATTTGTGTTGTGAGATTTGTTCTCTCTTTACTGAGGCACAGATATCTTTGTGCCATTCTCCCACTTCTGTCAACTACCGACTTGATCTGTTAAACTGTCTCATTCCATTTAAACCATAATCCATGAGCAGGACAAATTTAGTTATTCTCTGTGTTGTGTATATTGTCCGGATTTGTAAAATATGTAAATATATTATCATGCGGTTTGTATTTATTAAATTTTCATAAGGAAATATAGGGAAATTGCATTTAATATTTAACAGTGGATTGTGGGTGAATATTTTAAAAACTTTATTTTATTAATTTGACATATTTATAATATATACACAGAAATTAAGTAATTCAACATCACATATTGTTATACAGTGACAGGAATAATTTGAATCATCAAGGTAATACAATTAACACATTAAGAGTCTTGCTATTTCAATAGCAACATTTCAGGGTATCTCAACCACTAAAAGTCTTAGTATTATTTATAGATCTTATTCTGGTCACTTCTTTTTCAGTTTTATGTAGCATTGCTGTTAAATTTAAAAATTCTTTGAATGTAAGAACAGAGTTTGATTTCCAATTTTTTGTAATAACTTTTATAGCTGCTGCCAGGATACTCCAGAACAGTTTCTGTGGTTTGGCTTTTACAGATAAAGGAACTGGAACATTCATAAGTATTTCTGATCTAGTGAAAGAACAATTATGAGAACATAACCCCTTAAAAACATATTTCTCTCTTCATAATATGCATTTAATGTTTCACAATCCATAAACGTGTGTCCAATCAGATTTTACATCTTTGCTATATCTCCAACAGACTGAAGAAGTAATTTTACTAAGACCTTTTATATGGAGTAACAAACATTCTATGTATATATTTCAACATAAAAAATAACATAAAAACTTTACAGTTTGAACTGATTTAACTAACAAAATTTTATTCTTGCCATCTATTGAGTGACTCAGTCCATTACTAACTAAAACGTTCCAGAATTTTGCATCAAAATTATTATTGTGAGTGAATTTTTACCGAACATTCTATATTCTATTGCTGTTTTTTTATTTTTTTGTTTATTTATTTTTTTGTATCTTTTGATGTCCTACATGCCCCACCAGCTAGCTACAGTACCTGCAATGTGCTCCAATAAGAAAGAGACCCTGGAGCAGCCACTGCATATGAAACATTGCATCTTTTCATCATTACTAGCAAATGAATATAGCAATAACCGCCATACTGTGTGTGGGTAATGCTGGAACGCCCACCGGTAAGGACCAAACAAAGCCAACCGTGGGTAAATACAGCATTAACATTACTTAAGAAAAGAAACTATTACTTTTCTTAAATAATGGCATAGTATAATGCCTGTTTACTGCCCTTCCACAGATGTCTGGCATCCGGCAGTTCTGATGTACTGTGCGCCTGCAGTACATCAGGAGTAAAGAAACGGAGAAAGCAAGATCTCCGTTGCTTTTATTTACTCGCTATGTTAAATGGGTTTAACATAGCGAGCAGCTTTTAAAATAAGCGCGGAGATGTCCGTTGCTTATTTTAAAATGTCTCTATGTTATGTTAAACCGCTTTAACATATAAAATAAACAAAAAAACGGAAATGGAAAAGTCCGGGCGGGGGACCTTTTCATTTAGTATATAACTCAATTACAATGTGCGCTGGCCAATCAGCGTTTTACTTTCTTTGGTCATGGTATAATAGCAAATATTTCCAGTATAGTGTACCTTGTACTAAGGTACAGCTCAGAGATATGAGCATATGTCCATGATCACTACACACATATATATATATATATATATATATATATATATATATATATATATATATATATATATATATATATATATATACTGTTGTAAAATATCCATGATCCAAAGGATTGCATATCGGTGAAATTGTTGCTCACATGTTCTGCACAAAATGTTATGGTATTCATACTGTTAATTACCTTTTTGAAGACTGCATGGCATTCTTTTCCTTTTTTTGCATTTTTTGTGCACTGTGCTTTGTAATTTTCTCAAGTTTAGTCTCCTGAGCTAAGTCTGAAATCAGTCCGTCTAAATAAGTGCTCTTCCCCAGTCAATAAGTTTTGAATAAATGAAAACACAGTCAAACATTTATTATTGCTTCACATCAGCATTGGATATATCTCTATCATGTACAGCATTAACAATGGTCACATTGTCTTATATTCTGTATACACTGTTTTATCCACACTCCCCTCAGCTGACGTACCATATATGTATAGACCTGTGTATGTCTGTAACCTTCACTAGACAGTGTATACATTACACTGTCTAGTGTAATGTATACACTGTCTAGTGAAGGTTACAGTGTAGTGTATACATTACACTTCCATTTGTGAACAGCTTTGTTTTAAGTAAGGCCTCTGGCCTTTACCTCATTACAAAGTTTACAAACATCCTTTTAAAAGACATAAGCCTAACCTGACTGTATTTCCATAACTTTGCAGACTACACCTGATTAACCACATATCATGATAACGAGAATAAACATAGGTGTTCAGAAAGAAGTCTAACATGACTGAGCTGCAGTAAATAGGATCAAAATAACATGATGTGGTTTGATAAGGATTAGGTATGCATGAGTATTGACTCAGTGCAGATGTGCTGGGCCAGTGCTGTAAAATGAAACGTCATAGCAAAATAAACTGCAGCCCCTTTGCAAGCAAGTGGAGCATGCTACTCATGGTCATGTGACTCAATGACATCAGCATGAAGTAGTGTGTCTGAAGCTGTGAGCATGTCCAAGTGTGCATCAAAGCTTCACATAGCTACTACATGGGCACATCCAGAAACCAATACAACTGCCAGCTGATTTTACTGTATAACTGGGAAAGAAGTGGGTGATATGACCGTGATAAAGGGAGGGGGGAGAACAAGCTGAAAAATACATTGAGGGAGAGCGGGATGGGAAGATTAGTGTGCAATGGGGAAGGAAGGCTTTTTTTCAAGAGGCAGATGCCATTTTATTATTATTATAAGAAAGGCGGGGAAAGGTGGTATGAGAAAGGTATGCATAGGAAGAAGAGTATAGAGATGGCAACGGGGCAGACACAGAAACATATCATGCAGACTGACTGGAAAGGTAGTAATACAAAATGGTGGACACATGCAGACTGACTGGAAAGGTAGTAATACAAAATGGTGGACACATGCAGACTGACTGGAAAGGTAGTAATACAAAATGGTGGACACTTTGGAGATATGCAGATAAGCAGAGTGTGGACAACTGGTGATGGAGAGGATTAGGTTACAAACTTGGATTAGGTTACAAACTTGGAATGGGGAGTGACACACAAGGAAGGAGACCTCCATGATGAAAGAGACTGTGATGTGAGGATGACCTGTTAATGAGCTGCTTCCTGTGCTTAGGGTACAAAGTTTAATTCCTTCTAGCTTCACTTTCCTACGGTGTGTGACTCTAAGCAAGTCACTTAACCAGACAGTGGTCTGGGGTTATCCCTGAAAAGAGACAAGATGTCCAGTGGACTTACTGGTCAGCAAATTGATGAAAACAATCTAAAAATTTCATAAATAAATCTCTGTGTGCTATGGCAGACTAGTTAAGCACAGTTAGTTACCCCATAATTGCAAACGCAGGTGTAAGTGGCACAGTTCTAAGACACTGGCATAGTAAATTGATGAAAATTAATGCACAAAAACCATTAAAAAACAAAATAATGATTAAATACTAAAAAGAAAAACATGCTCAGTGCTGCAGTAATCTTGTTAAGAACTGTTATCCAATAATGTCATCAGAACAGTACTCTTACTGTACCAGTGTCTGTCCTACCTCCTCTGGCAGGTAATCCTGTTCTCTGCAGTTTCTTACTCCACTGCAAAACCAGAACAAAACACATTACTGAGCATAGCATATCCACGACAGTAGAAAGCAATTGTAGTTCTATTGTCCAGGTGTTGTACAGTAACTCGGCAAATACAGATGTCTTATTGTAATATGGAGGTTGCCTATCCCTGACTTCTTCCCATTGGCAGGAAAGGTTTGTGTGGCAGCTGCACAGATTGCAATATTTATGCTGGCACTGATTAGCAGAGCAGGTAATGCCAATGACCTCACTCACAGCCCTGACAAGTGCATGTCAGGCATTTGGTTTTGTACATAAGACCTTCAGAATCCCCCACTAGGCACTACCTATGGTGTGTGTGCAGGAGGTGTAAAAAAAAAAAAAAAAAACCTTTTCTATACCATGCGTGAACCATGACAGAGTCAGATCCTGTTGAAGCCATGTCCACTCACCAAGTCAAATATAGGACTGAAAGACATCACATGATGTGCAGCAAGGTAGCATGATGCCCACCTATGGCAGTGCAATGCATGGAATCTGTAGCACTGGGAAAGGTGTCATTATTACACCTAGGCTGTCTGCGTGCTCGCCTTACATAACTTCTGTTTATGTGCATGGCTCCAATGGGCAGCTGGTTAGCATGATGACCATGGTCATTAGTAAAAGTAGGGCCAGGCTACATTGGTGCGTGCACCTTGTGTGATTTCAAAGCCCATGTACAAGCTTGGCTAAGCCCTCTAGTGTGGAATAGGGTGTTGTAATACATTGCATTGTTGCTGCAGTTAAACTCTGTCTAAATTACCTCAGTGTAATAGCTGCATTATGAGCCCTGCTTTAGCATGATAAAATGTGTTTGCCATTTTGTGGAAGACTGCATTACAGCCAGTAACATGGATCTTACAGTATACTACCATGAAAAGAAAGTGACAGCAGACAAGATAAGTGGTAATGGACTCCAGCATTGCTGTCACTGCTCAAAGGTGCATAGCTACCACAAACGCTGTCACATAATTGTGTAGTATCTGCATTGACCAAGACAAGGGTGTTACATAATGGGTAGCTCAAAATGACAGAGCATAGGGAACAGGTAGGACAAGTGTAGTCCCTTGGGGATGTTTCCAGCCAGGCACAGGAAACAAACAAGCTCAGTCACAGCCCTAACATGTCATTGTTTATACAAGCACAATTGCATATGCAAACAGGACAGGCTACTGGGGATGTCTGGCCTCCAGTACAATGTTCACACACCAAGCTGTTGGCACTTGTGAAACAGACAACTAGTATAACCATAGGTGCCGAACCCTGGCTAAGTGCTGACCACAGCAATACTAGGAATAGTAAGGAGGCAGGTCTTGTCAGGCCACACTAATCTTCATGTGACTATATCATGGCATCAAAGAAGGAGTAGTTTACCACAAAGGGGAGTGATTCACTTATGCAGGCCCTGCACACATGTCAGGTGTATTCTGGAAAAGAATAAAGTGGATAAGAGCTTCTGTGACCATGCGGTGCATTTCAGGTCACTGACATGCCAGGAACAGGGAAAAGCTGGGTAGAGGCTGATCACTGGGGTGCACCTTCAAACACAAGAGCAGCACACACATACTGAGAGGTTCCTACTGTCCCTCAGTGGTGGCATTGTGAGAACCCTCATACCCACTGGTGGATTGGATGTGGAAGCTGGGCTTGTCACATCTGTTCAAGTGTCTGTTGTGGATGACCCAAATGAGTAGTGGCCCATGGTATTCCTACAGAAAATTGCAAAGCACTTCTGCATGGTTTACTTACACTTACCCATCTTCATTTATTCCATCTGTGAGCCTAAGGGTACAACTGAGACCATCTACTCCAAGTTATGACTACCTTGAGCATCTGTTGAGGTGTACCAGTTGAGAAATGAAATATGCTCTGCCTATAGGTCAATGTCAAGAGACTGAAAAACATCATAATGCAAACAGAGAGAGAGAGGGAGGGATGATAGCTGCAGTAAGAGAGAGGCAACAGAAGTGTGAGAGAGTTATTAACACTTTACTAGGGGTGTGAAAGTAAAGGGGTGAAAATCAAGATTTGTATGCCAAAGTCAGCACTAAACTATTTCCATGGTATAAAGAGGTGGACAGATTTGATAGTTTTATTTGGGCATTTGAAAGACTGTGTAGTTAAGTTAACACCAAATTGACTGAGGACGATGGGTAAAGTTTTTGATTCCTCTGCTCATGGGCAAGGCAGTGCATGCTGTGTCTAAATCTAGCCTGATTCTGTAAAGTGAAAATGGTTTGTGTGCTTTAGTCTTAGTCCTGAATGCATACTAAAATGTTTAGGGAATGCAGAATTGAGGCACAGGGCAGTGTTTAGTGATTTTACTGCAGAAGTAAGCATAAACTTTCATAGCTGGGCAAATGGGTGTCAAGTTACTACCTTTGAAATGTTTATATCCAAAACAGCTACAGGAGTATTGAAGGTTGACAGTGGTAAAATATAAAGTTCAAAAAGCAGACATACCCATTGATATCCACCACAGCAGGTAAAATAAGGTAAAATTTTATTACAGATGATAAGTGCTTTCAAGCTACTGCTCTTCTTCAGATCACATAAAACATATTAACATCAACCACTTTTAAAATACCTAACAGCCAGTAAAAATCAGAGATGAGGTCGACGCCCCTTTAATAAAAGTTTTAAAGGCATACATCCATTTAAATCCGGTAACCGGTCTGCCTGCAAACCAGCTATCAATTTAAACTCATTCAATTCTGTCTGATATGTAACATCTCCACCCCTTCTGTTGTCTTGCTGTATCTGTAATACCATAAATACAAATGTGTGTCCCTGGTGCAGTTTAACATGCTGGGCTAAGGTATTATACTTTGCCTCTAGCCTAATATCAATTATATGCTGCAAAGTTTGCTGTTTCAACATCCTATTAGTTTTCCCCATTTAATATGAAATACAGGATGTGCATTTAGCTAAATAAACAAAATTCTTCATACGACAGTCTGCATACATGTTAGGGTTGTATACTCTACCAGTAGTTGGATATAAAAAACTATTAGGCCTATCAATGCTCAGACATCCCTTGCAGCACCTACATGGATATGTGCCTTTCCTTACATTCCTACATAACTGATTTGGTCAATTGAAGTTCTTGTTACTCTTAAATGTAAATCTAGGAGATTGCCTGACTGCAGAACTCTCCAGTTCTTTCTAATGATATCACAAATACTTTTAGTGTCGCTATTATATTGCAAGTGTCTCTATTATATTGCAAAATAACCCTAGGATGACTCATCTCCAATGTAGTGGTAGCCTTAACTGGGGACCTGTCATCAAATCTGTCTCTATGTTTAAAGCAGGGTCTCCCTCTAGACCTTCTCATGATTTTAGATTTTTCGATGGATTCATGTACAACCCTATCGGGATATGCTTGAGATAAAAAAATGCTGTTTTATATTTCCAATTTCCTGTTCAAATACAATATCATCTGTACACAGTCTAGATACCCTAAGACTTTCTTCACCAGCTACATTATTGAAGATACGCCTAGGCTGCATACTATCATATGTTAATAAACTATTCTTCCAGCAGTCCTTTCTATAAATTCTAGTTTGTAATCTATCTTCTTCATCTTTATATACCCTTACATCTAAAAAATTGATCTCTTTTAGTGAATAACTCACTGTAAGCTTCAAAAAATCCACACTTGCTTCCAAGTATTCAATGAAAGAGCCTAACTCATCTGTAGTCCCATGTCATAACAAGAAGACATCCTCCACAAACTTTCGAAAGAATTTGAGTTTATTGATCCATCTATTCTTATGTGAAAAAAGAACATAATTTTCCCAGTATGCTAAAACCAAGTTGGCATAGGAATTAGTGCAAGGTGTACCCATGGCTTACCCCTAGTTGTTGCCAAACATTATTGATCATAAAACAAGAACACATTATTCTTTAGTATTACTTCAAGGAATGTACAAATTTGTACATTAGTTTGCCCATCAAAAACCCCATGCATAGATATAAACCGCTTAATAGCTAACAAACCATCATTATTAGGGATCACCGTGA
This sequence comes from Protopterus annectens, assembly GCF_019279795.1. Classification (NCBI taxonomy): domain Eukaryota; kingdom Metazoa; phylum Chordata; order Ceratodontiformes; family Protopteridae; genus Protopterus; species Protopterus annectens. The sequence goes on from NC_056736.1 coordinate 530,930,568, forward strand.
ATAAACTATTCACATCTATTGTAACCAAAAATATCCCTTTGAAATGCTGGGAGATCTTAAAAGAAGAGAGAAAACACTTAAGGATAGGAGAATCTGGATAACAGATCAAGACTGCAACACTCCTGGGAAAATGGGAGAAAAATCATGTCCTATTTCTAAATAGCAGGATACAACATGCACAAGAAGGGGGTACCCAGCATCCACATGATTGTAAGGAGACCCAAGGGGGCAGCCCAAACATTAACCACAGTTTTCACATTTAAAAAGAGAGGCACTGGCTAAAGTACATGCAAAAGATCTTAGGGTAAAAATAATTTAATTGTAACTTAAGTGGGACATGTACAGCCCAGATGTCCATATGGGTATAAGGAAGACCCAAGGGGTTAGTCTAAACCTTCACAGTGGTTTTCACATTCAGGTACATGCAAGAGTTTTGGGGTAAAAATGATTGCATTATAACTAAGTGGATTGTGTACAGTCTAGATGTCCACAGAGGCAAGGTGGGAAAGAAAAGCCATGTAAGGGTGCATTGTGAGGGAGCTAACAGAAAGAACACCACAGTAACGGTGAGTTGTTTTTAAACTATAGGCACATGTTAAATCTGTTGTGAAGAGAAATACTGCATCAGACGCAACCTATTTTAAGCCAACAGTTCTTAGAAAGGAACATTACTTCCAGGCAGTTCACTACAATTAGTGCTGTGGGAGGGATACCATTTCAGGTACTGTTGGCAGTGGCTCATTTGGAAGGGGAAGGTGGGCAATGAGGCAAGTGGCAGTGTTTGATGGTATCTCAGTAGATGTTCTCATAGGTAATAACTATGACGATACACCTTCTGTGCATGCATTTACATACAGCCAGGCATGGAGTCAGTTATTTGAGGAAGGTAGCAGGGAGTGGCTTGGTGAATGCCCACACCTCCAACAGACTGGTAATGTGGCTATTTCAAGGAAAGAGCTGAGTAGAAACATGAAGCCTGAACTTAATGTGCATTTGTCATAAGATTTTGGACCCCCTCTGGAAGAGGCTTTTTTTCTGGGGAAGAGGTGATTTCTAGCAGCATATATTGCAAAAGGTGTGAGAGGCTACTACAGACTTTGAGCAACATCAAAAGGTTGGTAAGGTAGTAAATAAATGGTTGGGTATAGCCTAAGTACTGTATAGACCTATAGATCCAGATCCAGAGCACATTCAGAAGAGCAGTGTTTGTCTGGACAAGAAATGCCAGGCAGAATATAGTAGAAGTGTCCTTCTGTATTATGAACACTGTAAAGCCTTTCAAAACAAAGAACTGGAAAAGTGTAACTTGAGCTATATTTGTAACCCAAGCTCCATTCCTTAAGATCTTCTCTGAAAAATCTCTCTTGTAGTAAGCTAAAGTTAATGCAGTTCTATATTTCATACAATTGTAGATGTTTTAAATAATGCAGCATATAAACATGTGCAAATTGTATCAAATGGAAAGAAGTATTGAATCACATTCAGTGAAAAGGCAGCAAAATTGTTGAAACTGAAACTGAATCTGCTTTATGAATGTACCTTATTTTGAGACTAGCTTGTTGGATGTAATCCCGCCCCCAAACCAGGGCTAAACACTCTGAGAACATTAGTGTAATTCACTTTTGAATCCATAGAAGAAGAGTGACTTTGGTTTCTTTTAAGTAGAGAGAGAGAGAGAGCGAGAGAAATGGTGTAATTCTGAATTTCATAAATGGAGTACATTTTATGTCATAATTGCTGTTGGAATTATACAACTGCTGTTTGGGACTTTTAAATCAGAAGTAGATAGAAATTCAGTACATCTCATCAGCCCCTTTTGTGTAGTAGTGCTATAAGGTAAATTTCTCATTGTGTATCCTGTATCCCAGTGTAGTACCATGTGCGCATTAATGAAAATGCTTTGACCTGTCGAAGTATACACACAAGATACATCCATCAGTATAATTTTGTAATAAAATGAACAATGATGTCATACAATCCTAAAACATGCACATGGGCATTGAGGAAGGGCTACATTTACTAAGCGGGAGGGTCATTTGTTAGTTACTTCTTGGAAATCTTTTTTCTCATCTTTTATTCTAAAATACATTTTAACATTTAACCAGTTACCACACAGGAAATTCTCTATACACCTAACAAATGCCTATCCATATCTAATTTACTTTCAGAATATAAGCCTTGTAGAGATGTTTTTTATAACCAAATATATAAGCCTTGTAGAGATGTTTTTTATAACCAAATATATTTTCTGTCATTCCTATCTCCAATCCATATCCATCCTAGTGTCTCCCTCTCTTCCTCTACCTCCTTTAATCACTGTACTATCTACAGTCTTAACCTTATCTTTAACTCTTGCTGTATTTATTTATAACCTTCATTACTAATGATTTCTATTTATATACATGTGTGTTTTGCAATTATTTTGTACACATATTCAAGAAGGCGCCATGGCGCTTTCTGAATATACAGAGGAATCCACAGATTGGGATAGCGACCATGTAGACTATCCTGGGTTGCCAGCAGCAAAAGAACCTGGTTACATGCAACGGAATTTTTGGAGGGAAGGAAATAATGAAAATAACAAAAAAACAGGCGAGAAATACTTACGAGTCATACAGAGACTGTTCCTATCAGCAATATTCAGACCCATAACAACAACAGCAAAAAAGGTACAAGAAATTTAGAAAGAACTAATTTGAAGACTTATAGCAATGTTAACTATGTGGTCAATTTATATGGGTACACTTTAAATGACCAAGAAGCTGCTGTTTTAAGTTTAGATCTGAAATTTATGCCTACTATCTTACCTAGACTTCATATAATTAAAAAAGATGTTTTCTGCCTTGTGAGAAAATTACATTTATGGAATTTTTTTTCAAAAAGATAAAAGTAATAATTGTCTAGAAACTGCTTTTGAAACATCATGTGATACTGATATAAGTTTTCTTTCCTGCTTGTCAGAATTAGAAAGTTATGGTGAACTGAATGCTTATTGACGGTTGAATATTAGTATGGTGCCTTTTAAAACTCAGTTTATTCCCTACTCATGCTGGTGTGCAGTAATTTTCTGTTATGGTAAATTTTGCTATTGAAAATGCTTTTCAACAATTTTTAAGCATTAAAAAACAGCTAAAATATAATTTAACAAAATCTGAATAGAAAGCTTTACAAATGTTAAAAAAACAAAAAAAGAGATTATTTTCAAACCAGTTGACAAAGGTAATAAGTTGGTTATGCTAAATAATAGTTGGGTTACTATTAGATGAATGAATGATCAAAATGTCGAGTACAACATACTCGACACACTTTGATCGATCGTTCATCTAATCGAATACTGAAAAAGACGAAAAGGTTTTAGTTGGCCATGGTGGTGAGTGTAGCTTGTGACGTAAGGGGACAACACTGTCTGGAATGGCTAGGTAAGTGAATTCCGTACTTGTGTGTGTATGTTGCGATTAACAGGTAATTACCCTTTCCCCAATGTAGAGCGATCTTGGAGTTGGTATATATAGTTAGGGGGGTATGGGGGGTGAAGCCCCCCACTTTCTTTTAAAAGTAGAAGAGTGTGTTTAGGTTTGAAAGCTGTTGAATGGTGTGAGAATGTATGGGTTTATATGCATTAGTTGTATGTGTGTGTGTGTTGCATGAAATGTTTCAGAACTCTGGTTTTCGTTATTTTAAGGGTTTCATTAGATGAACGTTCACTCAAAGTGTGTCGAACATGTTGTATTCGACATTTTGGTCATTTGTTCATCTAATATAGACCCTAATAGTCAATATTTAAAGATGTGTTATGACCACTTACATGATACAAATACATATAGAATAGCTGGTATTGAAGATTATAAGAAATCCATTCGACATTATGAAGAATTATTACTAAAAAGAAACAGATTGGCATAGTTTACAGAAGATGACAGAAGATGACATATATAAGAAGTTTAGAATAGAAGGATTTGAAGTGGCATCATTTTATTGTCTACTAAAAATACACAAAGATTGTCACAATCCTCCTGGAAGACCTATAGTATCAGCATGGCAATACTTTTTGACCAAATTGGGTGTATTTTTACACCACTATTTATTAGATGTAGTTAAAAAACAGGTCTTGTATATCAAAGACACCTTTGATTTCTTAAATAAGATTAAGGATGTGCAGTGGAAGGAAGATATGTTCTTTCTCGTTATAGACGTTCATAGTCTGTATACCGGTATTGAGCACAATTATGGAACAGAGGCTTTAAAATTTTCTTTGGGCGACAGCCTGTAGCTACATATATTATTGAACTAGCTGAGTTCAGTCTGAAGAACAATTATTTTGAATTTGATGGAGCTTTATATTATCAAAAACGTGGCACTGCAATAGGTGCCTATTTTGCACCAATGTATGCCAACATCATGATTGATTATTTTGAACATGAATATGTAAATGAGTGTTTTTTCTTTAAAACATATACACCACTATTATAGATACATAGATGATTTGATATTCATCTGTCAGGGTGGATATGAAGAAACTAAAGAATTTGTTGGGGAGCTGAATGCTAATAGGTTTGGCTTACAGTTTGAAACTTCAGCCTGTGACTCGCAGTGGTCTTTTTAGATGTACATCTCAGGGGAAATGCCAGAGCAGTCATCACCACAGTACATAGAAAATTTGGTGATATAAACCATGTTTTACATGCTACAAGTTTTCACCCACCCCATTTGATGAAATCTTTGCCATCTGGTGAAACAGTTTATTTCTAGGGGATATGATGAGACGGAAGTACTCAACTCTTTGTGTAAAATAAAAAAAGAAAATGTTAGACAAATGAGACATCCCACTGTTTTTTGTTTTTCTTTCTTTTTTTTTTTTTGAGAATGAGGAAAGGAAAAAGATGTATATGATAATCATGCACAATCTGCTAAGTGATAAGGTGGTTAAAATTGTTAAAGAAAATTGGAAGTATTTATTTAGATTTGAAGAATTTTCAGAGTTGTGTAAGGTGCCTACATTTTTATTTCAAAGTGGTAGGAATATTAGAGATACATTGGTACATAGCAAATATATAGCCCCTTGTCAAATATATATAAAACACGTAGTCCTAAAGGCACACAGTCATGTGAAAAATGCATTTCATGCAAGTATGTGGTTCAAACTTTTAAACACATTAATGGTTGGAAATTTGATGTGCTGGGTAATTTTAGTTTTAATGCAGAATGTGTAGAGTATGTTTTGCGGTGTCCCTGCAACAAGTTTTATGTGGGAGAAAGTTAAAGAACTTTTAAGCTCCGTTTGCAGGAGCATGTTAGAGATATTAAACATCAGAGAACTGAGAGCCCTCTATCACAACATTTTTTAGAGTTTCATAGTAGGGATCCCACTGGTTTACAGGGCACCATTTTAGAAAAAAATAGAAAATTATGGAGGATTTACTGATGTTAAGAAGAAACTTTTATATAAGGAATCCCTTTTTATTTTAAAGTATGGCACCCTGACCCCTGCTGGTATTAATATGTCTTGCAATTGGAAGGTTTTATTACAGTATGTTAATAATTATTTAATTGCTTAATTCTATTCGGTTGTGAAGTGTTTGATTGTGTATCCATTTAGTCTTTACTCCATTGAAGGAACTCTATGCTGAGGCACTAGAGAAGACATTAAACTTATCCTGTTGGTTACTGGATTGTAGTATGCTCTGTTTCTTCTTTTTGGTGGTGTTTCTGATATTCAAGAATGTCTACGTGCAATTTAATTTTGTTACCTCATTTGTAACCATGAGTTTTTCTTCCTCTGCCGTTTAACTCAAGTCAGATTGTTACTAATTAACAAATGAAAAGAAATGGTACATTTTAGGTTATTTCTGCTTAATATCTGAGCTTTGGCCGGCTAAGATCTACCTGAAATCAGCTGGACGTATAAGTGAATTTAAATACAGTTTTATCTGCTCTTTTGCATATAGTACTATATTTAATTTATTTATTTATGGTTTTCACTGAATATTAACTCAACTGAAGTTGTGGCTGTGTCTCTACAGTTAATTCTGCACCCACCCTTCCTGTTCTTGTTTGGTAGCTTTGAAATTGCCCGCCCCTCTGTAAATTTGTATTTGGATACTCCTTCTGGGCCCATCTCATTTGCTCACTCAAGTGAGTGCAATGAGATCATATTCTGATTTCAGGCACTCCTACTGTGTACAAAGAGAGCATTTGGGAAGGACAACCCCTGTAGCCTCTTAATCCTACTCTGTTCCCTCCCTCAAAAAAAAATAAATAAATAAATATATATATATATATATTTTATTCAGCTGCTCTTAATCTGCGGTGGTGCAGCGGTAGCGTTGTTGCCTCACAGCAAGAGGTTCTCCCATTCAATTCTCTGCTGGAGTGTGGGGAGTGCCTTCAGTGTGGAGTCTGCATGTCCTCCACGTGGTTGGGTGGGCATTCAAAAGACATGCGTAAATGGGCGTTCCTTCGTTGAAGGTTGAACGTCAAGCTGGCACCTCGGCGTTCGTAAAAATCTACTGCCAATCATTAGTGGACCAGAGTTCTGCTGTGGCGACCCCTAACCGGGAAAAAGCCGAAAGGAAAACAACAACATTCTGCTGCTCTTACTGTAACTGTCTCCGTTGCTGTTCTGCGTGCTATCTGTTCAGTTTCTCTTACTCTGCACTTATTACTGCTTGTTAGTAGCTTTCTAATTTACTGCCTTCTGCACTTATTTTTTTAGTCATTTGTTAATTTAACTGCATTTATTTAAACTGCATTTGCCGTAATATTGCTACACACTCAAGTGTGCTAGCCTGCACTGCAATTTGAATTGTATTTACTGCTGTTTTAGCTGCTTTTCTGTAAAAAAAAAAAAAAAAATTCTAAGCTTGTTTCCTGCCTTTCCTGTAACTAGTCTAGTCCAGATACAGACTTGCTGTATCCAGGACTGTTAGTAAGCTTCTGAGCCCTCCCAAGCCTTTCTGTGTTGGAGGGAAGCCTTCTAGCTTATTAGTGGGAGTGGTAAGCACTAGGTAGTTTATCTACCACGGGAAGAGTGGGTTTTGGCCCAAAAATTGTAGTTTATTGGCCGTTTTGGGCAGTTTTTCCATCTCGTTCTACTTTCTGGTTTAAAAGCCTGCGTTTGTGTTTGGTCCCCACCTTTCCTGTAAGTATTGTAGTCCAGGTACAGTTTTGCTGTATCCAGGACTGTTGGTAAGCTTCTGAGCCCCCCAAGCCTTTCTGTGTTGGAGAGAAGACTTCTAGCTTATCAGTGGGAGTGGTAAGCACTAGGTAACCTATCTACCACAGGAGAAGTGGTTTCTGGCCCAGAAATTATAGTTTATTGGTCGTTTGGGAAACTTTTCCATCTCTTTCAACCTTCTAATTTAAAAGCCTGTGTTTGCGCTTGTTTCCTGCCTTTCCTGTTACTAGTCTAGTCCAGGCACAGATTTACTGTATCCAGGACTCTTTGTAAGCTTCTGAGCCCCCCAACCCTTTCTGTGTTGGAGGGAAGCCTTCTAGCTTATCAGTGGGAGTGGTAAGCATTAGGTAGCCTATCTACCACAGGAGGAGTGGTTTCTGGCCTAGAAATTGTAGCTGTTGGCCGTTTGGGCAGTTTTTTTTCCATCTCTTTCAACTTTCTGGTTTAAAAGCCACACTTGCACTTGTTTTTCCACCTTTCCTGTAACTAGCCTAGTCCAGATACAGAGTTGCTGCATCCAGGACTGTTGGTAAGCTTATGAGCCCCGCAAGCTTTTCTGTTTTGGAGGAAAGCCTTCTAGCTTATCAGTGGTAGTGGTAAGCACTAGCTAGCCTGTCTACCACAAGAGGAGTGGTTCTTGGCCTAGAAATTGTAGTTTATTGACCATTTGGACAGTTTGTCCATCTCTTTCAACTTTCTGGTTTAAAAGACCACATCTGTGCTTGTTTCCCATCTTTCCTGTAACTAACCTACTGGGAAGCACTAGAAAGCCTTAAACTGATACAAGCCTTCTAGCTTAGAAGAGAGACTTTGGAGTGATTAAGTATCAGTTTTCTGTACTTTCTTGCTGTACTTAACTGTTTTCCATCTAAACGCCGATTTTCCAGCATTTATTGTGATTTAAAAGCTTGTTTTTTCACATATTTTACTTATTTGACTGCCTGCACTTTTAAAAAGTTGTTTTTTGTTTAAATAATTTAACTGTTGTAGGCTACACACTAAAGTGCGATGGCCTTTTCTGATCGTTTGTAGTCGTTTAAAGCTGTTTTAAGTGTATTTTTTACTGTTTTTGCCTTATCTTCTCAAAAAAAAAAAAAATCCTTGTTTCCTGCCTTTCTAAGCTAGTATAGTCCAGTTTTCAGGTTAGTGCTAAATTCAGGGCTGTATTACAAGTTTCTGAGTTGCCAATACCTTACTTGGATAGAAGGAAGTTTCTCTGTTCACCTGTGTGAGAGAGGAGCTTTGAGCAGCCCATCTGTCCCTGGAGGAGTGGTTTCAGCCCAGAAGTTAGTAGTTTATTGGCCATTTTGGGCTAATTTCTATCTCTTTCATTTCCCTGCTATAAAAACTGCATTTGCACGGTTTTGTGTGCTGAGCAGCACCGGTTAGCTACGGTTAAATTATTCCTGGTTCCACTAAGTCTCCTCTTCAGTTTTTCCCTTGAAACTAGTTTAACTCCGAACCTAAGCACTCAAAAAGTATCCTACACCACAGCACTTGCTCAGATCTAATAGCAAGCACTAATATACCCTGACACTTGATTGCCCAGCAGGGCAAGGCTCTTTATTCACCCCTCACCAACCAAGCAACTAAGCAGCTCACTCTACTATTCAGGCATGACCAAAGGGCAATTTCAGGTGTACTCTCCAGTTCAGCTGGTGAATCTGGGTATCCTGAGGCAATGTTACAACTGCCTCATGTACACAGACAACCCTCTCCTCCTACCACAAAACACTAACATATGCAAGAGATGCAATTATACAGCCAAACTGGAGGCTAAACTGTCTCCACCCAAGACTGGAACAGACAATCAAGAGGAGAAGGTTAACACTTGCACCACACCTCCAGTCACACATAGACCTACTAAACCAGCACTGGCAAAAAATACACAAAATCATACTCGGAGGATCTAAATAAAAACCTACAAAAGCATCAAAGACATCCAAAGCAGACACCCAAACAACCTGCACTTCCTGTCACAAACCAGACAACACATAAAACACAAAATCAGTGTGCCGCACAATCACAGCCCTTAAGGCGAAATAACATACCTAACACAATAGTAATAGGTGACTCTATAGTCAGGCACACTGATATGCCACTCACTAGGCTGAACAAACAGAATGTTACTGTTAGCTGCCTGTCGGAAGCCAGAATCCACCACATAACACAAGCACTCGGGTCACTCCAGAATAAGTACAAATGTGACTCTGTCATTGTTCATGTTGGTGTGAATGACCTGAGACGTACCTCCCTGGACTACATGAAAAGAGACATGGAAGAGCTCTCTGATCATGTAGCCCAGGCTGGTATGACCCTGACCTCGAGTAGCATCCTGCCCTCACCAAGAATGATACCTCAGTATAAAGAAAAAAGGATCAATTTCAGCAATTGACTAAGCTTCTGGTGTCATTCAAAGGGTATCCAGTGTCTGTCAGCCTGGGACGACATGCTCGACAAGCTGCATTGCTTCGCAAGAGATGGCTTGCACCTGTCACCCCTAGGGTTTCAAATACTGGCCAAGGCTCTTGCTGCCCCATAGTGCCTTTTTTAGGCAAGGCTTAAAAGTCAAACCCACCTCTGTAAACAGCACAATTAACAAAAAAACGAGGGTTATGCTACTCAACGCCAGGAGTTTAAATCTCAAAATGCACGCTCTCAAAGCAGTCCTCAGTATGGAGAACGTCGACATCTGTGCAGTAACTGAAACCTGTTTCAAGGCTTCAGAGAGCACCTCAGCACTACTGGGCTACAGCTCCTACCACATGTTACGGCCACAGAACACGGACCAAAACACAAAAGGAGGGGGTGTATCCTTATTCATGAAGGTACCTACACCTCCAGGTTAGTGGCGCAGCATGATACCTCTGAGCTCATCCTTGTGCAACTAACTTTGGGCAAATCTGCAATACAAATTGTGGCCTGCTACAGATCACCCTCCATGACCCAGGACCACCACTCCACCTTTCTGGAGACACTGGAAAACATGAAGGTCCTACCGAACACCCTGATATTGGGCGATTTTTAATTACCCTACCATTAACTGGGAAAACCACTTGAGTACAAACTCCCAGGCCCAACTCTTCCTGGAATTCATCAACTCAGATGCCCTGGATCAGCTGGTTAACTCCCCTGCCAGAGGTGAAAACATATTGGACCTGGTCATCACCAACATGGGCGACAGATGTTCCAACCGGCGGTCAACCTGTCACTGGTTAAATCAGACCATAAACTAATCACTCTGGACATCCACACCGCACCACCACCACCCCCAACTAAGGCACAGACAGTAAAAAAACTTTTCTAAAGCAAACTTCACCTTACTTAAGACAGAGGTGGTAAGTTTCACAGCCCCTACGCTAAAGGATAACGCTGCCCAAGATGCAGAAACCTTTACAAATGCACTCTGTGAGCACCTACAAGGATGCATGGATCATGCCATCCTGAGCAAAACCTAGACTCACTCCTCTAAGAGAAGGAAACCAGTCTGATGGACCCCCTGCCATAAACAGACTATACAATAGAAGGAGGAAACTAGTTCAGAAAAAAAGCAAATCCCAAGAAGGAAAGACATCCCTGATCAGTATCAGTAAGAAACTAAGGTCCCTCATAAAATCATCCAAGGCTAACATTGAAAGAAAAATAGCCAAGAATTCAAAAGATAACCACAAAGCCTTCTTTAGCTATGTTAAGAATCTAAGTGGCAACTCACAGATATGCACTGAACTAGTGCAAAATAGCACAAAATATACTGAACCTACTGATATTGCCAACATCCTGGCAGATAGATTCAGTGCAAACTTCACCCCCCTCTCACCCACAAAAGGGCCCAGAACAATACCGGAAAAGTGTAGTGTCCTGGAAATAACAGACACACAGGTGAAAACAGCCCTTTCAAAAGCCAAAAACACAGCATCAATGGGGCCAGATGGTGCCCCTGGCTGCGTCTTGCATGAACTACAGAACGAACTAACCCCCCACCTAAACACGCTGTTCAACCTCAGCTTCTCCACAGGCTACGTGCCCATAGAATGGTGCACAGCAATGGTTATTCCACTCCACAAAGGAGGGGCCACAACTGACCCTGGTAAGTATCGCCCCATAAGCCTGACTAGCCTGATCTGCAAGGCTATGGAGTGCATCATCATGGAACTCATTAACAAAGACATTGCGAACCTCCAAACACTTGAGCCGACCCAGTTCGGCTTTGTTAAGGGCAGATCATGCCTACTAAACCTGGTTGACTTCTTCTTCGAGACAGTCACTAAGGTCATAGACGAGGGAAAGGTGGTTCACACAGCCTATCTTGACCTCGCCAAGGCTTTTGACACCATTCCCCATTCGGGTAGTACAGAAAAACTCACCAGCCTGAACATAAACCCCTACATCACGAGATGGGTGGCCAACTGGCTTACAGGCAGAACTCACATGATAAGAATAGTTGGCTCAAGGTCCGACTCTAAACCAGTCACAAGTGGTGTCCCGTAAGGCTTGGTCCTGGGACCCCTACTGTTCGGAATATACTTCTCAGAAGTACAGGCAAACACAGGAGGACTATGGCTAACCAAGTTCACCGATGACTGCAAACTGAGAGCCATAACTGACTCTCTGGCTGACATGGACATCCTCCAAAAGGGCCTTACTGAGATGGACACCTGTTGTCAAAGTCATGGCCTCAAGCTAAATGCCAAAAAATGCATAGTCATCCCATTTGGGAAAAACAAAACACACATGAATTACCACATAGGTGACAACCTCCTTAATACAGAAGAGGTAATAAGAGATCTGGGGACCCAGATAGATAGTAATCTCTCCTTTAACAATCATATTACCAAAGTAGTTAGCAAATCCTTCTATGTGGCCCATCTAATTACTAAAGGGTTCGCATCTAGAAATAAAGAGGTTATAGTGCCCCTCTACTCGTCACTCATCAGACCCGTCGTAGAGTACAATGCCCCATTTGGGATGTACCTCACAAGACACTTCCAACAGCTGGAAAAAGACAACAAAAGTACCTCACCAAGAGGATTACTGGCCTCAAACATATGTCCTATGCAGCCTGACTGAAAAATCTCTGGCTGTACTCAGTGGCATATTGCTTACTCAGAGGTGATCTCTGCCTGACTTATAAAGCCATGTCCAACTCAGAATTGATGGACATGCTCCATCTAAAGCAATCCAAGTCACTGCGATCCATGCACTCTAGTGAGCTAAACCTTGCCACAACAGTAAATAGAACATGCTGGAGGAATAGATTCCTGTCACAGAGACTCCCCATGCTTTGGAACAAAATTCCAAACTACATTAGGCAGAGCCCCTCACTAACACTCTTCAAGAGAAACCTTGACGAGTGAATGGGGAACAGAAAATACACCCCTGGGATCACTTCATTGGCTGTGCTTGACAGAGGATCAGTTAATTAATCAATGTGGTGGCGAAAGCCGACACACTCTGGCTAGGCTTATAAATGCCCTTGGGCAGATAGCCCAGTACTTACCTATAAACCTATGAAATAATGAAACCTAGTTAATTCGTATTGACTTTTTGAATATTACCTGCTTGGCTAATGTGTCTAAAACACCTTTTTCTTAGGAGAAAGAATGCTAACTTTAGTTTTCTGCATTTTGTGCATTTTTGAGGAATCCCATTTCATAACATTCAAGACTGGGATATTGTATAATTTCTATGATAATGGGTGGTTTCCATTTGCTAAACCTAATTGTATATTCTCTTTTTGTGTGTTTACTGATGTCTTGCCTAATACAGACTCTTTAGTAGACTGTATGTCAAGTATAGTATTTTGTGGGAAGGGCTTTATACTAGAAAACTAAAAAAAAAAGTACAGTATTCATTAGATTTTGGCTATCCGGTTAGGAAGCTTAAGTTTCCTCCGCAACAAGTCCAAGACAGGAGTGGTATGATTCCCTCATGCAGACATTTTTGGGGCTTTTTGTTACCATCAGTTCTCTAAAATTTAATTGCAAGACATGGGTGTTTTGGGGACGTTTTGGGATGGGTAGATTTCTTTTAATATCTGTCTTTGAGTAAGCTGCCTGGCATGGACTCCATGAAATGCAAACCCGCACATGAATCTTTATGTTCTATATTACTGAAACCATTTCCAAGGTTTAGAGGCTTTTGGGACATGGTTAAATATATTTATCCACTTTAATCATGAGATTATATTCTTATATTGTTCATTTTATATGGTAATGATGACATTACAATATGGGCACAAATTGGCGTTATTTACAGAATGCTATTTACTTGTCTGTGGTGTATCTGGAAGGGTTGATGTTCTCATATTTTGGGATAAGCAATGGGACAACTTAGACATGCTGAGGAAATTTAAATGTTTGTTCTTTGAGTAAAGGTTGGGGAGTGTGAAAATATTCTTTACGACATACTTTTTTTTGTTTGTTCATTGACTTTATTTCACATTCATACTGTTTCATAAGTTATTTGCTCACCATTTATTTCATTGTTTTTATGACTTTTTTGTATTTATAATAAAATGTCAATATACCCCTGCTGGGGTATGATTGGAAAATGTCACAGCAACAGGGAGTAGTGAGGATGTGAAGCATCTAGTGTTGACTGTTGACATTATAGAAGTGGAAATTCTGGAAGCCCGAGGTTTGAATACAGAGCAGGTATTTTTCAACAAAGATTTGGTACTTCAGAAGATGATAAATTGTGAGCTAATCATAGCAGAGACTGAAAATATTGAGCTTTTGGCTGATGTGCCTTACTTCTTCACAGATGTGCACTTAACTTACAATTTTTGTATTGTACATGTGTGCCACTCTGTTGCCAGTGGCACAGAGTGGGTATATTACTCGCTGGAAATTGCTGCTTTATCAAACTTTGAGCTTTTTGGAATGGAAGATTCACTTGGTGTTTAATGACTGATTTTGTAAAGGAGCTCCTATTAAATAAAAAAAATTATACACACGTCATGAAATACCAAACTCCTCAAACACAAAATATAAAGACAGCAGTCATTTAGATTGAATCTGAAATGAAAGAAAAGTACAAAAAGCAAACCTATTTTTGTTGGGGGGCAAGCCTCCCTGAGCCCCCACAGCCCATGCTAATTATATATTACCAGCTCTGAAATCGTACAACAGCATGGTATGGGCAAATTCCCTGACCCTGCTGCAATGAGTTCTTGCACAGAAAGCAGCCAGAGGGTTAAAACACATACATAGTATTTACTTTTCTTAGTGTTAACCCTGACTCAAAAGGAAAAAAAGCTTTCTTTTTTCTGACTGTTTGCTGTTAACAGTGGTAATGATATATAATATAGTGTGTGTGTGTGTGTGTGTGTGTGTGTGTGTGTGTGTGTGTGTGTGTGTGTGTGTGTGTGTGTGGTGTGTGTGCGCATCTATCTATATAGGTCTACTTCAATTGATCAAAGTTGCAGAACATCGAACCACACATCATCAAGGATGAGATGATTGATGTTCTACAACATTGAACATTAAAGTAGAATAAATTAAAAAAAAGATAAAAAGTCTTCTTGTAGGTTTTGCAGATGGGCAAGCCCCCTGCACCCCCCAACCCACTGCTACTTAAATATACCAACTCCGAGATCGCAGTACAATGAAGAGAACTGTAAATTTCCCATTCCGTGCTGTACAGTACCATTTTCTTCACTGGAGTGCAATTTCAGAATTGGTATATTTAAGTAGCAGGGGGTGTGGGAGGGTGCAGTGGGGGCTTTCCCCGTGCAAAAATATGTTTTAGTGTATATGATCGGAGATTAGTTATTCAGTGATGTGTAGTTCGTGAAAGTGTGGTTTCGTTAAACAGAATTTTTGCTTAAATGGAGTCATGTTTTCAGATTCGGTAGGGTGTACTTTCGATGAACGAAAGTAGACATGTTTATAAACAGATGACACTCAGAAATTAGCGCTTTTGTTCCTTTTATTCAAACATGGATAAATCTACACACCCCCTGCATGTTATATATTCCAACTCCAGGATCGCACTATATGTTTTTTTTTTCCCGAAATTGCAGAACTTAGATCCTCTGGTCCTCGATTATCAGAGATTCAATGTTCTGCAATTTTGATACTCTGAAGGGGACCCATATATATGCTTGAGTCAATCAAATTACAGCCAAACAAAATAGTCCTGGGTGATTTTAACTATCGCTCCATTGTCTGGGAAACGTATATGAGTACCAACATGCTCGCACAAAGGTTCCTGAACTTTAACACTAATACCCTAGAACAAATACTATGCAAAAATGCAAGGGGATAAAATATTCTCAATCTGGTCCACACCAACGTGGGTGACTATTGCACCATCACAAGTATAAGACTCTCACTGGTTAAATCTGATCACAAATCAGTCACATTTGAAGTAGCTATAACACCTGAACCCCTCTTAGGTGAAATCAGGCTAAAAAATTTCATCAAAGCTAATTATACCCTCTTAAGGGATGGCATAAATAATTTCCAATCTTGTGTTGCCACAGATGGCGTTGACAGCTATACCAAGGTATACACAAATGACATGTATAATCACTTATACAAATGTATTCACAGTGGTGTACCTAATAGAATCAAAACAAGATCCTCAAGAAAAAAAACAAGCCTCCATTTTGCACATCTAGCATTAACAAGTTATACAACAAGAGGAAGAAGTTGCTGTCTAAGAATAAAAAAGAGAAGTCCCAGCACTGGAAGAACACTGCCCTCTGTTTGAACAGACAAAACAATGTTTAAAATCCTGTAAGGTCAACTTGGAAAAAAAATTTGCAACCATAGCTAAGGATAGCCATAAATCATTCTTCAGCTATATCCGTAACCTAAAAGGTATGACCCAGACGTGTGCTGAATTAGCTGTGGATCGCATCACACACACACTGATCCTGCAAAAATAGCTAACCTGTTAGCCAACATGTTAGGTGAAAATTTCAACCCCCTGACCCATCCAAACATTACACAAAGCATTCCCTCTGCATCTTCCCAACCTTGCATCTCTAAAGAGCAAGTCAATAAACTGCCTCCAACGCCAAAAACACAGGCTCTGTGGGACCAAATGGCATCCCAGGTTGCATTTTAAATGGTCTAAAACATGAGTTAGCAACTCCGTTAGGTACTCTCTTCAACCACAGCCAGAGTACTGGTTTTCTCCCTACTGAATGAAAAACAGCAACTGTCAACTCCCTTCATAAAGTGGGTACAGAAACAGACCCTGGGAACTACAGACCCTTAAGCCTAACCAGCCTTATCTGTAAGGCCATAGAGTGAATCATCATGTACTTTGTAAATAAGGATATAGGTGATCTCCATACCCTTGATCCAACACAGTTTGGTTTTGCCAAAGGCAGGTCATGCCTGTTAAACCTGGTGGACTTCTTTGAAAATGTCACCAGAGCCAAAGATGAAGGCAAATCTATGCATGCAACCTACCTTGACTTAGCCAAGGCCTTCGACACAATCCTATATTTAGGCATAATTGATAAACTCTCCCAGTTGAATATCAATCCTTATCTCATCAGGTGGGTTGCTAACTGGCTCTCTAACAGATCACACTCACTCAGAGTTGGGGACTTTACCTCAACCAGCAGACTTGTCACCAGTGAGGTTTCACAGGGGTTAATGCTGGGGCCCCCTGTTGTTTGGAATATACTTCTCAGAAGTTCAGGCCAAAACAGAGTGGCTATGCCTGACTACATTTGCTGATGACTGCAAATAAGGTGCAAACCTTGTATCCCCAAACTATGTCAATATACTTCAAGAGGGACTTAAACAAACCAGTGATTGGTGCAAAAGCTGTGGACTCAAACTCAATGCTAAAAAATGCATTATCCACTTCAATAAAAACATTACCCTGCAGACTATCATATAAATAATAATTAAGTAACAACTCCGTAGTGAGAGACTTGGGAAAGCAAGTTGACTGTAGCCTAAACTTAAACCACTATGTGTCTACTGTGGTAAGGAAAGTATTCTACGCTGCACACCTCAGTAGCAAAGGCATTGCCTCAAGAGCGAAAGAGGTCATAACTCCTCTGTACTCTACCCTCATCAGGGCAATAATTAAGTACAATACTGCCTTTGGTATGTACTTTACCAGGCACCTGCAGCAACTTGAGGGAGCTCAGATATTTTTAACCAAAAAATGTCATGGTCTCCAGCACATGTCATACACTGACAGACTGAAGTCACTGTCACTGTATTTAGTAGCATACAGACTATTCAGAGGAGACTTGTACCTGGCCTACAGAGCAATCTTGGATTCAGACCTAATGGAAATGCACACCCGCATCAAATGGGACAAAGGTCACCTGCTCCAGGGACCTTAACCTGGCCTGTGACATAAATAGGACCTGCTAGAGAGACCAATATGTCTGTCAGAGTTTGCCACTCCTCTGGAATAGGCTACTGGTTCAGATCAAACAGAGCCCCTGAATAACCCTGTTTAAGCATAGCTTGGATGACTGGATGGAAACTGTAAATTCCTGCTGGGATTTCACCTATGACACTCCTTTATGTGGGCAGTCGTTGCTAAGATCTGTAGCTTTGGCAAGATCCTTTATGTTGGGTTTACACGGCTAAACTTATAAAGTCCTTTGGGTCAATAGCCCAGTAACCACCTGTGTGTGTGTGTGTGTGTGTATATGTGTATGTATGTATGTATGTGTATATATATATATATATATATATATATATGTATGTGTGTGTGTGTATATATATATATATATATATATATATATATATATATATATGTATATGTGTGTACATACACACACACAGATTACATTGAATAATTAGCCCTTTTGTTCCTTTTATTCAAACATGGATGAAGCTGCGTACACCCCCCTGCATATTATTTATTGTAGCTCCAAGATCGCACTACAGTGAGGAAAAGGGTAAATTTCCTGAACCCCACTATAGTGTGATCTGTTATCAGAATGTCATTCCCATATTAGTGATAGCACACAACCATTCGCTAATGAGGATTTGAACATTTCCAGATCGTCATTACGGAAACTGGAGCACACACATCTCTCTCGGTGTGCGCGCAGATCTGTTTATATTTAGAGAGAGAAAGTAAAGTTATGGAAAGGGAAGGCACAAACTGACCTTCATAACTGCAGACCTGTCTCATTGCAGAATTGTGACTGTAAGATTATAGCTTATATGTTGCAAAATTCAGATCAGAATGAAATGTTTTATTCCCAGTGAGATACAAGGATTGACTTATGGGGTGGAACATTTTGTGGTTAGTTAAATATTATGAAATGAATGAGTTTAGGCAGGCAGCATGGCACAGTGTCTTAGCACTGATAAGGATGTTAGAAAAGTTGGAAGTTGGACTTTATTTTTTGTAACTAGATATGCGTCTGTGTTCTTTTCTTAAACCTGTGATAGAGGAGGATATAGGAAATGCTCATTTTATGTGTTGAAAAGCAAAACAAGAATCTTTACTTAGCAGTTTATTGTTTGGTTTGTGAATATATTATGTTATATGCACTATTTATTTTTTGATCTGGAGACTTTTCATTAGCACAGTCATATGCTGATGAGTTGTTATATGCAGAAACCATTTCTTGGTTGTAGTTTTTGGTGTTTGTGACACAACAGCCTTTAAGTTCTTTATGGCTACATATTAGAATGGGGAAGTGTATTTGTGTGTGTGGTGTGCGTTATGGGTTTCCGAGTTTGCTGTGTGAGATAAACTTAATACAGAAAATGTATCTTTGCTTAGGAATTATGTTTGGATCTACTCAACTAGTTGACGGCTTACATAGTGGAAATGGAAGATGGGATTAATTCTTTGAAAAAGTTCAAGTTCTTTAAAATTAATGATGTCTGTACTTGGAATTGGTACATATTGGGCGACTACTTTTTTTGCTTCCTCAAAATTTAGATTAATGTTCATGGGTGTATCGGGGAATGGGTTTTGTCTTGTTAAAAGAGATTTTTTTTAAATTAATGGTTGGTTGATTGTTTTTTCATCATAATAGCTGTTGTAAGTTTTCTTTTATGTGACATTTGTTTCAGAATGTAAATTGACGTTGTTGGGCAGTTGGAAGCATGGACAACATTATTTAGATAGTGAATATATGGATTTAGAATGTAATGCAGTGTGGAGGAAGCAGCTTGGTTTTCCTGCAATAGCTCTGTTGAGCAAAAGCTGGACATAAATCCAATCAACCAGCCAAACATAAACTAAGAATTGCTACACTCAGTGTAGGTTCACTGACTGGATACAGAGGAGGCTGGACATCTATGCATCGAAGAGACAAGATGGAAGGACAGTGTAGCAAACCCACTTGGCTTGGGATCCAAAGTCTACTACTCAGGAGAAGGACAGGCTCAAAATGGTGGTGGAATTATGGTGAGAGAGAGGCTTCAGAAGACAGTGATGGATGTCATCAAGACTTAGTGACAGACTCATGGCAATCAGACTCCAATCTAATGATAGGGCAGTATTCATAATCTCAGTCTATGTCCCACAGCAGGGTTGTGATAGTGAAGAGGAAGAGTACATTCAGACAGCAGTTGTAAGACCTGTTAGATAAAGCAGGACAACAGGAATTGGTGTTAATGGGTGACCTGAATGTACATATCAGGACAGACAGAACAGGATATCAGGACTGCCTGGATCCACATGGGTAGGTCAACAGGAGTAAAGAAGGAGAGGCCATTCTAGACTTCTGTTTGGCAAATGGCTTGATAGTAGCTAACACATGATTCAGAGAGAGAGTCACAAGATCACATACAAAAGTGTCCAACATGCAACTTGGGTGGACTTCCTCCTAGTAAGGAAAGGGCACTGGGATATAATCAGCGATTGCAAAGGCAACCCCAGTAAAACAGTTGGCCCACAGCATAAACCACTGGTTGCTACAATCAGCTGCAAGCAGTGGTTTGAGAAAGCTCTAAGGTCAGCGGACACCAGGCTGAAGACCTGGAAGTTGACTGGCAAGAAAACATAACACTTCAGGGCTCAGAGCTATAGCTCCTCAAGAAGAAGAGGAGGAGGAGGAGGAAATAGGTGAAGTTGAAGAAGAAGGGCAGAGCCTCAAAACAGCATGTGTGATGACCGCAGAACAGATATGTGGCTGAGTCAGGTATGGAAATAAGGTACATAAGGAAAGCTGGTTGTAGAATGCAGAAGTTTAGGAAGTCAACAAAAAAAAAGGAGCACAGGAAAATGTGGAAGATAGAAAAGACCGCTCTAGCCAGGAAGGAATACTGGTTGGCTAACAAAAGAGTTGCAATAGTTTTTGTAGTTAGACTTCACTTGTTGTCTCAGAGCATTCTTGTTTTACAGTTTCAGTACTTGAATGCTAAACTACAGAGTTGAACTGTGTGTAGCATGTACATAGATACTAAGCCAATCTACTTGCTCCTAAGAATTATTATACTACAAGTGGTCTAAGGAGAATATAATTGTTATTCCTGTTATACCTTTAGAACATAAATCTGTATAATTGAAACCAAATATTCTTGTTAATTTAATTGTAGTAAAGAGATAGTAAAGGCTGTCTCAGGGGTGTTGTGAATCAAATATGCAATCATTTCAGTGTATGCATTATCATTGCACTTCTTTGGATTTACTGTCCTTCTACTTGTGCTTTCTGTCTCTCATGTAATCTTTGCTCTTTTATTCTACTTCTAGTTAATGTCTAACCACCTCCCAGCAGTAAACTTGACTGATTCAGCAGATACTGCAGCCACCCAAACAAATGGGAACCACTAAATTCTAGAGGAACAAAGTCCAACTTCAAAAACAAAGTATATTGAAAAACTAGGATTAAACAAGTGATTTATGCTACTTTGTAACATACAGAGAGAGCACACCACCAGGGATGCTAGTTACCTAATTCACTCCTTCCTTTTGTTTTTAATACACCCCTACACATCAAATCACCACATAAGGAAACCCCCTTGACTTTCAAACAGGCATTTATATGCACCTAAAATGCATTAATGTGCTGAGCAGTATTTTCCACTTATAATTAACCCCAACACCCATTATATAAGGAAAAGTTGTAAGCTCCTAAGTTGTTGTTGTTTGTCTTTCGGCTTTTTCCCGATTAGGGGTCACCACAGCGGAACTTAGGTCTGCTAATGATTGGCAGTAGATTTTCACAAACGCCAGGGTGCCAGCTCGACGTTCAACCTTCAACGAAGGCACACCCATTTATGCATGTCTTTCGAATGCCCACCCAACCGCGGGGAGGACATGCAGACTCCACACAGAAGGCACTCCCGCATTCCAGCCAAGAATCGAATGGGAGAACTTCTTGCTGTGAGGCAACAACACTACTGCTGCACGACCGTGGAAGTTTTGTAAGCTCCTAAGTAAAGGGTATAATTTTCTGTAGAAATTATTGTACATTACCAGTTTAGAGACATTGCTTGCTCCCATTTTGCACAGAGTATGTGATATTTTTTTTTATTTCACAGTGCTCCTAAGTAAAGGGTATAATTTTCTGTAGAAAGTTTTGTACATTACCAGTTTAGAGACATGGCTTGCTCCAATTTTGCACAGAGTATGTGATATTTTTTTTATTTCACAGTGTACACTCTGGAAACTTGCACTAGCCCTGCTACATTTAGGCTCATTCTGTTCCCCTACTCTACCCCCATTTCTACCCACCCAATATCACCCGGATTTGTTTTTATCCAAGCCACTTCCACCTAGAAAACCCACAAATTATCAAAAAGATCCCTTAACTACTATGTAACATAAACGTACACCTAACTCCTTTCATTACTAGCCCCTCCTACCTATTACACTTATCCTTCTAGTCCATCCCATCTCACCATGTTTGACACATTCCAACAGGCATACTCTCACTTAGCTACCTCTATCTGCTCACTTATAATTAAATACCATAATAGCCTTCTAGAGACTCATTCTTCCCACCTGCTATCTAACCCTTGCACAACTATAGTAATAACAAAGTAGCTTTTCTGTTGCCTAAACAACTCATGCTTTCCAGCATGCTACTTCTATATGGCATATTATTCATACTTCGCTCAGCTGCCGTCCATTCCACAGCTTACCAATTTCAACTAACTGTACACCAAGCCAGCTATAAAGGTAAACCCACCAACCCACCACAAAATCCAAACCTCTCACTTAGAAATATCACCAGCTATCTTCACTGCCACTTTACTCTATCAAATGAATCATAAAATACCCCCACTTAAAGTACCAAAAAGCCTTCACTGAGGTATCACAAACATGTATCCACTCTGTCACACAATAATAAACATATCTAATAAACTCCTAATAAGTGGTGACATACATCCTTATCCAGGCCCTAGCTACACCCCCCAACCCACCCTCAATCACAAAATTGATTTAACCTTCCACGCAAAAGCTCCGACCTGCCAAGTCTAAACTTAAACCTCAGAAGTATTGTTAATAAGGTTCACAAGTTTCATGCTACCCTTTCCCTATACTCCCCCGATGTAGCCATTTTTAACAGAGACTTGGCTGAAACCACACATTACAGATAATGAAATAACCCCTCCAGGTTATAACATACTAAGAGCAGATAGAAATGAGAGAAGGGGAGGAGGGCTAGCCATTTTATCCAAGAATAATCTCATACTACAGCAACTAAATCTCAATATAACAAATCCTAATGATACGGAGATAATACTGACCAAATTACAAATCAACCCCAACAAATACAGAACAATAATAGCCATCTATATCCTGCCAGACAAAAATGTATTTCAAATGATATCAGCCATGAAACCATCATCATGGGTGATTTCAGTACCGACTGGTTAACCTATAACTCAAAAAAATACCCTGACAAACACCCTGACAAACAAACCTTTCCACTGTCAAAACACTGGCTGTCTATCCGATAGGCTTACCGACCACTTACCTAACTCTCTGTTCAGACAAAATATCAACCCTACTAAACATTCTATTCTCCAACTAATCTGAAACAGGAACATTTTAACCCCCAAGAACCGATAAACACACTAAAAAAATGTAATTTGATTCCATTCAAGTGTTTGCCCCTTGATGCAGCTGCTGATCATTTTAATAGTACATTACTTAGCAATCTTAATAGCATGGCACCTCCTAGAACAGTCTCTGTAACAGCAAACTACACTCCTTGGCTGTTTAATGAAACAAGAACCCTCCTTAAACTGAGATACAGAACTTGGGCCATATCTCATTCTAACAACTCAGTCTAATCGCTTAGTATATCAGCTAATCAGGAATAAGGTCAAACACCAAATCAAACTACATAATAAATTACTACACCAATTTACAACTGAAACCCCAAAGAAATCCACAAATATTTTGGGCTGCAATCAAAAACATCCTCCATCCCAGTCAAGCTACAACTCCCTCCACTAATATACCAGACCGCTCTGAGACCACTGCTGAAGCATTCAGTAAATACTTCAAAGAAAGTATTATATCTCTAAACAAAAACAATTGGCACTCTCAAAACTTCATACTTAAGCTATCCAACAATAAAGACGATGTCTACTCATTTCAAACAATCTCCACTAAAATCATAAAAAACGTTCTTATTAAACTTAAACCTACTACAATAGCGGCTGATAACCTGCCAGCTTAATTTCTAAAAATAGCAGCCGAAGCCATTTCCTATCCACTTTCAATACTGATTAATTGCTCTATTACTGAACAACATGTCCCATCTGTCTGGAAAATCTCACATATTATACCTCTCCACAAAGGTGGACAGTCCACAAATCTCACAAATTCGACCCATCTCCATCCTATCCCCACTTTCAAAACTCTTTAAAAAGGTACATACATTCTCAGCTTCCCCATTACCTCACAACTAACAACATACTAGCGAAAGGCCAACATGGTTTCAGACCCTAGCATAGTACCACTACTGCACTTCTCAGCTTTACCAATACTCTAAACCAATACAGAAACAAAGGGAAAATAGTCTCATCGGCCTTTCTTGATATGTCCAAGGCCTTTGACACAGTTTCCCTGTGCAAGCTATTGCCTGTGCTCACAAACGTAACGTTCAGCCACTCTGCCCTCTCCTGCTTCCAAAGTTTTCTAGCAGGCTGACAGACGGCAGGCAGTAAAATGGCTACAAGACCTCTTCCCCCCAACTCCCAGCCACACTTGGTGTCTCACAGGGTTCTATTCTTGGTCCTCTTCTTTTCAGTATTTTTACTAACGACCTTAGTACTGCCAGCCCACTAGCTCCTGTAATCCAGTATGCAGATGACTCTACACTTATATGTGCAGCGTCTCCCGTCCAACAGCTTCAAGACTTACACATATCACATACAATTAAGAAATTGCATAAAAAGATGGGAATCCTATATGCAAACAAGAAATTTCTAAAAGATAGTTCTAGAGTAGCTACTGCCAGAACTCACCTCTTGTCAACTCTCCTCTATGCCTCACCTAATTCTTACCGACCTAAACAAGACAGACCTAGACAAACTAGAAACATGCTATAACAAAATAGCAGCATTTGCCACTGATTCTACACATAGAACACACTACTGCCTCAAAAAAAATTAAACCTCTCCTGGCTAGAAACCCCACAATAACCAGCTAACCATGGCTCATAAACTACTCTAGCAACCTGAGAAAACCCCTGTTCAACCTTATTCCAATGAATGCATGCTTCGCTCAACAAATAAGTCATTTTTACAAGTTACCAAATCTACAAACACTGCAAGGTATTCCCTATATTCAATGCATGTAGCAAAAATCTGAAATATACTTTCTTACTCTATTAGAACCGCTAGCAACAAAGCTCAGTTTAAAAAATCTACTCAAAAATATTTATCAGACACATGGCTCTGTTCATGTAACACTTCAGTCTAACTTTGAACAGCAATAGTAATAATAATGTCTCTACTCCTACACCATCGCTAAACTATGGAACAGTCTACCAAGCAATATCACCAGTACAAAGAACAGAAATAAGTTCAAAACTGAACTAAAAAACTACTTTTCTAAATCATGGATTTGCACACCCCCTCAAACCAGTAACTAACCTCCAAACTCTTTTTTTTCTCTCCTCCCTCCTCCCATCTGTCCCTACACTCGCAACCTCTTACTATCCATTTCATCCTTAACACCCCCACCTGGCTATCCCCTTTTCCACATCCCCCTCCCACTACCTCCCTTTCTTTCCCAAAATAAAATACCATCTTATCTACCTACTTTCCATTGCTCTCACTTTCATCTCCACAGCTTATAAACATAGCATGTTTATTATATTGCCCTTCTTCCATCCTAATAAGTAAATCTCCATAAAAATATATATATAATGGGCATCAACTCTCTCCTTTGTATCATATGCTTATAATTCCTGTTGTATATGACATCTGATATTTTATCAGTATTGTAATTTTGATGTAAAATGTAAACTGATTTAATATGTTTTCATTACTGTGAGCAACAATGGAGCTTTTCTCCCTGGGCCTCTGCTGAAAATGGGTCTCTGACCCAGTTGGGCTTTCCCAGTCACCAAATGTCAATAAATAAATAAATAACCTCCTACCCCCTTCATCATACTAATGTTATTATCTCACTCATACATTCTTCTTCCTATCCTTTGTATAAACATAGGTAAGAATGAAATAGGCTATCTTGACACGTATCCATTATCTCACTTAACCAACCAAAAGCTTTTTATTCACTAACTAGCTATCTCTACCAAAACTCCTGCCTCCCCTTAAATTCCCTATTCCTGACCTCCTATCTTCCTCACATTTACATTTTTCTCTCCTCCTCTTTAATGTAATCAAAGTGATTACAGCATAATTCTGCCTTTTCTAGTAAATAAATAATGAGCAAATGTATTTTTGTAAAAACCATATAAATCTCTGGCAGTTGTATCCAATCATTAGCTATTATACTGGAACTTATGTTCTTTCGGTCTTGTCTTTACCATTGTATAAAATCTCACTTTGTCTATGTATTAGGTATTGTTACTATGTTGGAGCTTTTCTCCCTAGGCCTCCACTGAAAATGGATTATGTCCAGTCGGACTTTTCTGGTAAACAAATGTTAAATAAATAAATAAAGTAGCAAAGAACAGGGCATCAAAGGCAGTCTACCGGCATCTGGAAAGTGACTCAGTAGGTGGCACAAAGAAACTATATCAGGTTGCAAGGCAAAGACAGAAAGATAAAGAAGATAGTCAGACACTCTTCATAAGGGATGCCGGCAACAACCTGCTTACCAGTCCACAGGACATCAAAAGCAGATGGATTAACTATTTCCAGCAGCATTTGAATGAAGACAATCCCACAGAAGCTGTACTACCCCACAGACGGCCTTTGATGAGAGAAGAAGAGGAGCCCACCATAGAAGAAGAACAGCACTGGAGAAAATGAAGTTAGGGAACGCATCAGGTTCAGATGAGGTCACAGCAGATATGATAAAAATGCTGGACGAGATGTGGAAGAAATGGCTCCTGAAGGTACCCATAGCAGCGTGGAGGGAAAGATGTATCCCAGATGACTGGTGAATAGGCATACTCATGCCAGTGTACAAGAACAAAGGAACATCCACAACTGTGGGCAGTAAAGAGGCATCAAACTCATGTCACATCGCATGAAACTCCTTGAGAGGTTAATTGATATATGAATATGCAGAGTAGTAAAAAGTACGATGGGAGGTGAGCGGTTTGGCTTTGATCAGGATGCAGCACAACTAACCCAATGTTTGCAGAGAGACAGATAGTTGCGAAGAAGCTAGAGATGCTGAAAGAGTCCAACTGGAAGTTCCTAGACTTGGAGAAAGCATATGATAAGGTCCCAAGAAAGCTGATTTGGGTACTTCTGCAGTGATTCTATGTCTTAGCCTGCACTAATTCTAACAACATTTCTATGTACGAGGACCAGTGACTCAAGTATGAATAATGATTGGTCTCACAGAGGGGTTCCCAGTGGGTGTGCATTAGGGTTCAGCTCAGAGACCACTGCTGTTCATGCTGGCAATGGAGTACATTAGTAAACGGGATGGAGGGGGCAAATCAACAAAATTGCTATATGCAGACTCTTGAGTACGAACTTAAGCAAAGGATTGGGGAGTAGAATGCAAAACTTAAGGCACATGGGATGAAACTGAATACAGATAAGAGAGCGGCAATTGCAGCAAATGGGGGAAATTAGAAGAAGCTGAGAGGCGAAATAGAAGGGAAGAAAATGGAACAGGTTAAAGGCTTCAAATATCTTGGACAGGTGGTTTAGGATAAGGGGAATCTAAATGAAAAGGTCAAAGCTATAATCAGAAGGATTGCAGCCAACTGGCATAGAGTCTCATGTGTAGTCTATGACAGAAGAATGCCAGAAAAGCTGAAAAGTAAGGGGGAAAAATAATGGTATGACCAGTATGACTGTATGGTACAGAAACCTGGGCAGTAAAGGCAAAGCAGCTGAGGAAGCTGGAGGTGATGGAAATGAAGTGCCTGAGATGGGTGGTAGGTTGCACACTGTGG
Source organism: Protopterus annectens (assembly GCF_019279795.1). Lineage (NCBI taxonomy): Eukaryota > Metazoa > Chordata > Ceratodontiformes > Protopteridae > Protopterus > Protopterus annectens. Next base: position 530,958,206 of record NC_056736.1, read on the forward strand.
GACAGATGAAGAAATAAAGACATCGGAGCAGAGGTAGCTCCAATTGCAGAGCATATCAAAGAGAACAGATTATGGTGGTTCGGGCATCTGTGCAGGAAAGCAGAAGACAGTCTGGTGAAGATGAAAATTTTGTGTAAATATAGAAATATTGAACCTGCATATCATGTATTTGTGTAATTTCCTGTGGTTATATGGGTCTACTTCTGTAGACTGAACTACCATAATACCGAACTGCATATGATAAAGATGACAACATCGAACGTTCACTTTAATGAATGTTCAGAACATTGTAATTTTAACATGGGAAAAGAGACACATTAGTTTATCATAAATTGATATAGATTTTATTTGTGACATACTTGTTTGAGCGTGGATGTATGTATGTCTGTATGTATGTAATGTATGTATATATGATAAAATATATAGAATGCTGGATGGTATGTATTTTTATAATAAATGGGATCATTATGCAATATGTACTGTTATATATATCCATATGAAAAATTATTTATTTTTTATAATTGTTTGTGTTTGCTGTAATGGTTTTAGATATAAAACCATCCTCATTTCAGTTATATTTTTATATGGATTACTGGGACAAGTTCCTTATTTCAGTGTTTGTGTTTGCCTGTAATTTTGATGTGTAAAGATTTACTGGGGCAAAATCCTTTTGTGTCCTTGTTTTTATTTGGTGATTTATGAAAAAATAATTGAAAGATACTATACTGATCCACTGCTACTCTTTCTGTAGGTGCTGTGGGTTCTTTTATGCCACATTTGTTATGACCAGTTCAGAAAGATGGGACTTTGCTTTAATGTCTCATTCAAAGGATGGCACCTTAGAAATGTAACTATGCCCCAGAGAAGTCTCACAGTGCATTATGATGTATTTCCTCTCCCTGGGTCATGCCATGTATTTTATGTAAATGAAGTTCTAGTTTTTGAGTTAAATTAATTTATTCAAATTCAGGGTAATAGTTTGGGAAGATGTTGCATCGTTATTGATGGCGGAAGACAAGGAAATGTTGTAGAAAAAATGAATTTGGAGTAAGAGATGAGCAGTGACAGGGACTGAGAAATGTAACCCAAATTGTAAGAGTATAATTCAGCTTGATGCGAAACAAGAGATAAGGGTGTTCTAAGTGATTTAGCATGATTGATGGCATTTAACAAGACTATTGGCTGGTTATGTGAGGTAACTGTAAGGATGCTTAGTTTCTGCATGATCCATGGATCACCAAACATTTAGACCTTCTGCGTGAGCCACAAGCCACCATGATGAAGATTAAGTAGCAAATTAGTGAGATTTACGATGAGGCATATGAAATAGTTGGATAAGTGAAATATATGTAACAGCATCTAGCAGATGCAATGGAATGCAAATGCTTAGAGGAAAATATAAGATTGTTTAGAGCACTGGAAGGAAAAGAATGCGCAAGTGTGTTGCATTTTGTGAGAGCAAAGATGGAGCAGTGGACAAGATTTGTGAAACTGTTGTGCACTGAAAATGTCAGATGATTGTTGTTAATAGAAACTTTTAAATATGGAAAGCCTATAATTATTCTCTTGATTCAGTTTGTAACATGTTATATGACAGAGCAAGTTTTGTGGTAATTATGGTAACTGGGAAGGCAATTTTCATTGGCTTGATGATCTGTTTATTTTAAACATGACTGAAGGCTACTTTTTAGTGACCAATGCAGTTTCCAGAAGTCATTTGAGAATACAAATGATAGACTAAAATACAAATTATTTTTTCCGTTATACTGAAGATCTGTTGGACTGGTGGTATGTTAACATTTACAGATGTAGAGGAGGTGCTGATTGCAATAAAGATATTTGAAGTTGTCTGTGAAGCAGCTGCAATATGTTTCATTAGTCTTTCTAACACTGGAGACTGTAGGAGTTCAATGGTATCGGAAGATGAATGGGAGAACAAGTGAGAGTCAAATGGAAAGGGGGGAGTTTGTTCTGTTAGAATGCAGATGGTGCACAATGGTTTGAAAGAATAGATATCACTACCTGAAGATGTACGTACTGTGTAACAGATCAGCTTGAATATTGTTTGTTAAACTGCATACTTTAGGTATTTTTATTTACTTTTCATTTATTTACATTTTTGTTACGAGGGTAAGAGCACCGAGTACAGACTGACCATGTGCATGTTTATTTATTTATTTAACATTTGTTTACCGGGAAAGTCCAACTGGACACAGGTCTGTTTTCAGCGGAAGCTTGGGGAGAAAAGCTCCAACAATATGAAAAAAACATTATACCACAAGAAAATTACAGAGTACAGGTCAAAAATTAAAGTATACATTGCAAATATAAATAATCGAAAGAGATGACACCTTAGCAATTTTAACAAAATTTGTAGATCAAAGAGTATATGGTATTATACAAACTAGACTAGCATATACATTAGAAAGCACAATATGATATTTCTGAGGAAGACTTGAAATGATTTGAGGTAAAAGAGTAGGGAAGGAAGAAGGCATAATATTATAGTACTGTAAAGTGTAGATGTAAAGAAAGTCAGAGGGTGTGTATAAAAAGTGGAGAATATAGAGTTAGGTGGGTAGCAAGAGCAAAGCCAGGATTTTTCTAAGTCAGTAAATAGAAGTTTTTAAATTGTACTATGGTGCTGATGGAAGTGGGTAGTTTATTCCATATTTTAGGAATGATGTTAGAAAGTAAGGATTCTCCAGCTGAGTTGTTAGCTTTGGTTGACTTGACTAGGAGTTTGTCACTGGAACAGTGTTCTAGTGGTGGTGTATGGTTGTATGAGATCTTGAAGGGCTGGGGTTTTATCTGGTTCATGGAGTATTTTATGGGTGAAGGTTAGTTGCTTCTATTGGAATAACTGAGGAAGCTCTAGCCAGTTTAGCCCAGATTACGAACACACTGTGACAGTGACAAGCAACTAATAACAAATATACATAGAAGCAAAATGGAGACAAATAACGAATATCAACAGAAGCATAACAGAACTGATGTAACAATTAAAAGCATCAAAAAAATATATCACTACAAAAATAATAGAACAGATTTGTAACCAACATGTAGGCATGAATGCAAAACAAAAAGTTGTACAAAAACGTTATACGTAGTACAAGGAAAGAGTGACCGTTACATGTTCTACATTGTTTTACAGAACAGTGTTACTGATGTCTAACAGCACACTCCAGAAGGAAAAACTGTGCCTTTGAACTGGCAAGAATGTAAACAGTAAGTCATAGACTTAACTGAAACAGCACAGCATAAGAAGTAATCGGAAAGGAAGAAGTGTTAATGTATAGCGCAAAATTTACACTTAGGTAATGTCCCCAATCAGGAACTGTATGAATTTTGACCTGAACTTAAGGTAGCTTGTGTGGTAGGTAAGGTCATAAAGGAAAGATTGCCAGTTTAGGGACAAGTACAGAGAAGCTATGATCTCCATAATGCAGTTTTGTGGCAAGGATTTTGAATGAAGGCTTATTAGCAGATTGGCTTCTGAAGCAGTACGTTGGGCTGGTTGCAATGAGTTTCATTGTGAGAGATGATGAGGTGTCTTGATGGAGTAGTCTGAAAAGTAAATAATCAGACAGGAAGTTGGCTCTGGCTTGCACACAGAGCCATTTTGCTTTGGCTAAAATAAGGCAGTGGTGTTCACTGAGAGTATAATTTGTCATGAAGAGGCATTTTTTATTTGATAAGATCTGCAGGGCAGTTGTATTCTTGTTTAAAGAGGTGGCAATTACAGATGGGCCGTATCTGAGTTGAGCAAGTAGAACGCCTTTGCCTATGGTTGCTGTAGCATGAAGTGAGAGGTAATGTCAGACGTTTTGGCTAGAATAAAAGGTAATTGATTTTGGATGTCAGGTTTTAAATGTGTTCCTGATAGCTGAGGGACTGGTTTAGTCAGATTCCTAGATATCTAAAACTGGTTTCAATAAGAGAGGTATTGATATCAAATTTCATACCTACTGTAATTTTTTTACAGTATCAGGAATTTTATTTTCTGTTCAAGTTTCTAATAGTTATACTAGCTCATGGTAAACTTACACTAATTAATTTCTAAGTAGCCTCTGTCTGTCTCTGTCTCTATAGACAGTTATATTGCTTATCTAGTGTCAGTTTCTGTTTCTGTATCGAAAGTTGTATTTTTTATCTAGTGTCATATTTAGTTTTTGTATCAAAAGTTGCATTTTTATCTATTGTCAAGTTTTTGCTTCTGTATAGATGATCATATTATCATATTGTTCAACTATATGCTTTTCTGTACTGAATGTGGAGCTTTTCTCCCCGGGCCTCCACTGTAAATGGACATGTGTCCATTCGGACTATCCCGGTAAACAAATGTAAAATAAAATAAATAAAGAATAAAGATGTTTAGAGAGAAAAGGGCAGTAAAAAGTCATTTGTTAGTGCCAAAGAACATACATAGCTCCCTAGAGTAGATGACTTCCCAAAGGTTACAATAATGCCTTTTTTGGTATGTAGTTTCAGATGATTTTGATACCAGTCGTTTGTTTGAGACAAATCTTCCTGCAGGATGGCCTTTT